>NC_062539.1:3136088-3198690 GCF_022655615.1 Tachysurus fulvidraco
CCCTTCAGGAGGTGGTCTGGGACGCGCTTCAGATGGAACTGGACAGGTGTAAATGAATGTGGTTGTTCAAGCCACATACGTCAGCACTATACTCCTCCCAAACGGACGTACGTCACTCGCGAGTCGTGCATCGCGTCAGAAACAAATATGTTTTCCCACCAGCGCTGACTCCGATCTTTCACCCAGGCGTCTCGTTTGGACTTAACATGCACTGCTGCCGCCAGCGAAAATGCAGCAAACAGTAAATACTGTTTTTTGTACCAACCGCGTACACCAAAGTGTGTTCCATTTCAATTACCCCAGAAATGAGGTAAAATATATTAGCATTTTGGGCGGGAGTAAAAAGATTGGATCGATATCTGATTCGCCGAGATGCGTTTATGTGGCCTGATGTAAACAGAACAGTTTTTTCGGATCAGAGACAACACATGAAGTGACCAGGTGTAAAAAGGCCCTATGATGCTTTGGATGTTCTTAATAACTGGAATTATAAACGTAATTAAACCTGATCGCTAATAAAATTAAATTCTGTATCGCTTATTAATAATTATTACAGTTGTAGTAATATAACTCACGTGACTATAACGAATAGTGACACTTTCTGTCAAATCATGAGAAACATAGTGGTGCGGTATTTTTATTTTCTTTCCCTGTTCTTCTTGAATTCGATTTGCACTGGGAATGTGAGAAGCGAGAGGGAAATAAACGTTTAGATCATTTGGTTTTTGTTTATTTAAAATACGTTCAGTGCTCATGGTCCTCTTTATCAAATTTACAATTTTAATATATATTTTTGGCATTGGATTTATAAATATGAACAAAATATTTGATAAGCTTTTTGATACTTGTTTAAAAATAAAATACGCAGACGGGACATTCATGCGACGCTATGATAGCTATCTGATTTGTTAAAACTGTTCTGTTTACATCAGGCAACATAATTGGATATCGATCCGATCTTTCTAACCCCAATAAAAAGCAAATATATTTTACCACATTTCCAGGGTAATTGACATGGAACATGCTTTAGTGTACGCGGTTTTCAGAATGCGATCAAAAAGAAGACGAAAAAACTGGTTATGACGTTTATGCTACAAAAAACAGCATTTACTGTTTGCTGCATTTTCGCTGGCGGCAGCAGCGCGTTTTAAGACACGACGAGACGCCTGGGTGAAAGATCACCTGCGAGTGACGTATTTCAGTTTGGGAGGAGTATAGCGCTGACGTATGTGGCTTGAACAACCACATTCATTTACACCTGTCCAGTTACATCTGAAATGTGTCCCAGACCACCTCCTGAAGGGGTTTGTACGATCGGATTTAAATCCGTCTCGAAAACGTTTCGGAGGGCTTTTAGACCTGGTCTTTTTACCATCGGATAGCTATCTGATCACAGAAAACGCTTTAAGTGACCAGGTGTAAAAAGCCCCTTAGAGAGAGAATCCACGAGCCATTCGGAAAGAGTCACAGGACAACCTGAAAGCATGAGGAACAACAAACATCTACAACGGGATCAAATCGTATAATAAAAATCAAATCTTCTAGCTCCTTAGCAGAGCTTTGAGGCGCTGCTCAGAGATCATGACCATCAGCGGTGTGGTGCGCGTCAGCCTTAAACACACACGACCTGTAATATCGAGTTGTTGTTTTTTTTCTTCCTTTTTGTGTTCTCTGTTTCTTCCTCCAAGCATTTGTTTTCCTTTCCCAGAATGTCCGCATGACCCTTTTTCCCCCCCGTCATCTTTAAACTCGATGTTATTCACACTCTTTTTTACACCATACAGATTCTTGTATATATTTCTAATGTATGGCTCCATCTCCTGCTCTGTTCTCAACATAGCTCACTGAATTAGTTCATTTATTATTTTTTGTCTTTATAGGATAGTCCTTATCAGTGGCAGAAGATCCTTCTATAGTGTATTTTCTGTCCTGCCCTATCGAGATTGTAGCCAAACAGGGTATGTATTCTTCAGCATGTAAACCTTTTTACTTCATCACGCCTCACTGCTTTTTTTTTTTTCGGCAGTTATTCCTAATTTTTTTACCTCATGAATCACACATGTGAGTTTTACTTACTCAAATCTCTTCTCAAGGAACAAGGACCGAGAATTATTTTCTTGTTAAGATTAAGGTTACGGATGAAAACTAGCCACATTGCTAGCTGCAGTACTTTTTCAGTAGCAGAGATGAAAACTAGCCACATTGCTAGCTGCAGTAGTTTTCCAGTAGCAGAGATGTAAACAATGAGGGATGTATTTTCTGTGAGGGGAAAAATAAAGAAAATTAGTATTCTGACCTCTACTTTTGGGCTTGCTAGCATACCTTAAAGCTAGCTGCTAGCAGTGGTGGACCTTTAACTGAAATAAAAAGAAACTTTAGTATATGAAAAATATATATCTGTAATAAATGTCTCGGTTATAAATGTATTTCTGTCAAAATCTTCCCTCAACATGCATCAGAATATTGTATTATTTCATTTTTGGATGACTTGTTGAAGCTAGCGATTTGGCTAGGCTAATTTTCAGACTGCTTAATTGTGTAAGCAAAACTCCCACAGGACTCAATCACTCCTTTTTTTCTTCCTCATCCATCACTCCCTCTGTTCTTTTTCTTTCTTTTTTTTTGTTTATCCTACATCCTGGGATGATTAATGGGAACCACAGAGTTTGTCTTTTTATTTTTGTTGTTCTGGGCTGAAGCTACAAGGCAAAACGCTGTTAAACAGTAAAGGAAGATTAGCATGAAGACGCTCGTACGATGCGCTTATTCTCCTGCTTGGACCTGTTATTCATAAATATTAGTAATTCATATAATTAAGACTTTTCTTTCTGTTTTTTTTTTCTCCCTTCGGTGCTGCAGCGTTCTCAGCGTTTATTGAAGCGATGCGGCTTGTTTTCTTTTCGCTCCCATTCATAGCTCTGGCATTCGCCTGTATAATTCTTGGCACTATCTGATCCTCTGCACCTGCTTATTTTTCAGCGCCACGCTCACAGCTGACATCATTCACAGCTAATGACTGAAAGAGTTTTACTTGTTTTTCTCCTGGAGGGAATATCTTTTTCTCTCAGACAAATCCATTAACCATCGAACGATTGTTAATACACCTCGCGCACAAACCGCGGCTCAGACGCCACGTCGTTAGCTTCCTCTTCTTTCTTTTTTTCCCCCCTTTAAACGATAGCAGCTCTAATGCACACGAGTTCAGAGCGTAGGGAGTTATTATTGTCTCACCACTCTGGGTTACGACCTTGTGAACGAAGCTGTGTTTACTGATAGCTCACTGAACCAAAAGTTAACGCTAAACTTTATTGGTTAGAAGGAAAATTATTATTATTATTATTATTATTATTATTATTATTATTATTGTTTTAATTAAAATTATCATATACTAACCTCATATAAAAAAAACCAAGTTTTAGCAATAGAATCATAAGTTATTATTTTGTTTTGTCTCGGAGATCTTGTAGACTTCCGGTCTAATGCTAGCATGCTTTATTTAGCTACATTTTATTTTAAGGTGTGTCCTAAATCGCAGTGTACAATGAAGAAAGGCGCTTCACGTACCTGGGTGATGCTCTTAGTCAACAATCAAAAGAAAAGGGAAAGAAGTGTTGGAGGAACGTTGGACTCGACAGGCGCAGCTTTGCGTAGAGAAAGAAACTTTTGAAACCAGCTTTAAAAAAAAATCTCTTCTTCAGACTTTGGCTTCTCCTGGTTACACAGTTGATCTTTTAGTGCACGGTTAAAGGGAAATGATTTTTAATCACACTCTGATGAGGATGGTTACTCGAGGAGTCTGTTTTTCCTCTGGCTCAGTCTTTAAGGAAAAATTATTATTTCTATCCTAAACTGATAAATTAACGTGAAGCTGCGTCGGCACAGTGTCCGTTTTTTTTAAAGCGAGAAATGAATTGAATATATAACATGTTTTTACTGCTGGAAGTTTTAGACCAAGACACACACACACACACACACACACACACACACACACACACACTATTAGAACTGGAAGCTGTAGCTGTTTGGCTTCCCCACTTTGCCCTCTGTAGTCATTCCTGCTCGTCGGATTGATTTTGGCACACGGTAGTCGTCGGACGTATCAGTTATCTCTCCAGAGACACTGATGGTTGTAGAGATTGGATCGGTTATGTCAGACTCGCACCAACACATGCGCGCGCATGCACACACACACACACACACACAGACAGACACGCATAATCCTTTGTTTTAACCTGTACAGGGAGTGTATACTTGCCCCATATGTGCTCACGGCATTGCTGTCTAGGCTTCCAGCAAATAAACTGGTGGTTTTCCGAACAGTTTGGTGGCTCTGGGTTTCTCCAAGTGCTTCATTGGTTTTCTTTGCTAATGTTCTTGGTTAAAAACGGATGCTAGTTTGCTCATCTTTTAACCAGCGGCTTTGCTCACGTCAGGCGTAAAATCATAACGGAACAGTTTGGCTGTAAAATGAAATGTACTCAAGGTTTGATAATCAGCCAGCACATGCTAGGTGTTGATTTAATTCTGTAAGACAAACCTGCTTACTGACACTGTACCTACAATCCTGTCGAATAATTCTACATGAAATAATGAACTATATAATGATCTTTATTATCCGTATATATTAAATTCAAACTTTGAGACATGTCTCCAGTGTCAGGAAGTTTCAGAGAAAGAGAGGAAAGTGTCTCCAGTGTCAGGAGGTCTTCAGGGAAAGAGAAGAAGGAGTCTTGTGTCAGGAAGTATTTAGGGAAAGAGAGGAAGGAGTTTCCAGTGTCAGGAAGTCTTCGGGGAAAGAGAGGAAGGAGTTTCCAGTGTCAGGAAGTCTTCGGGGAAAGAGAGGAAGGAGTTTCCAGTGTCAGGAAGTCTTCGGGGAAAGAGAGGAAGGAGTCTCCAGTGTTAGGAAGTCTTCGGGGAAAGAGAGGAAGGAGTTTCCAGTGTCAGGAAGTCTTCGGGGAAAGAGAGGAAGGAGTTTCCTGTGTCAGCTGCTATTAAAAAAATTGGACAACTGTAATACCTACTAACAGGAAGTACTTCGACACACTGTGGTGTTGAACAATCTTTTCTTTTTCCTTCCTAAAGTTATCGTCGTTGTCTTTTAATTGTGTTTCACGACTCCATCTTCCAGCTCAGCCCCCGATTCCCACCTCAGTGGTGATGGCGACTTCCTCGTACACCATAAATCCCCACGATTGGTGATGGCAGATAATGTGAAAGATTTTGCTCAATCTTCATATTTAAGGAAGCACAGGGATTCAGTCACTGAGGTGCAAAATGTAATACAGCGATGAAACAGACCACCTTAAGAGTCTCAGGTGCTGTAGCTCACACCGCGTTCCGGTGAAGGGAAAAATTGATTTAATTTCCTAGATTAAGCAGGGATTGAAAGAAAGAATGTGTGTGTGTGTGTGTGTGTGTGTGTGTGTGTGTGTGTGTGTGTGTGTGTGTGTGTGTGTGTGTGTGTGTGTGTGTGTCAACCTGGCAGGGATGGTGTGAAAGTGGAGAGCGGCCGTCAGCGTCACCCGTCCGGTGGCGTCAGTGCCAAGGAGATGGTGATCGGGCTGGAGGGCGTGGAGCTGGGAGCAGACGGCAAGGTGAGGCCGAGAACACGAGTGCTGTGATTTCATTTATACTCCTAGTTTCAGCACGTATCTCCTCAGCAAGGATAATCCCCCCCCCTCACCACCACCACCGTCACCGTATTTCCTTCCTTTTACCTCCAGGTTCATCACTTTTACCCCCGAACGCACTATTATGTCGAATTACTTTGTTTTATAGACAAGACGAATATAAATGTAAGTCCTGGTGATAAAAACTTTCGAACATCAGTGTAAGCAAACACACACACACCCCAAACAAAAAAGCCTGTGTTTCCATAGTAACCAGAGCTATTTTTTCCCATCCCCCGTGTCTCCACAGACGGTGTCCTACATGCAGTTTCTCTACTCCACTAACGTCCTTGGGCGCCGCAATACCATCGACTCCACGTCTTCCTTCTCGCAGTCTCGTAACGCCAGCCATCGCAGCCTCATCCTGGCACGCGCCAACAGCCACCAGAGCAGTCTGGACACGGGTGCGTACGCCTGCCGCTGCTGTCGCCACACGCTCGCTTCCCAAGGCTAAAAGGTCATCGCTACAGTTTTGACCGGATCGCGAGTCTAGTTCGGAGCCGGTCGCATTTCCGATAACCTCGACACGTTCAGAATAAATCGGTATCCCTAGGATTACGTGATCTCTAGGATCTAGCGAGTAAAATCGGCCAAGTCCATAAGTTTTGCTTTGTTAATAAACGACCCGTTCTACTTTCTATCCGTTTATAGTTACGTTTAACGTTTTCACAGAACGTTTGTAAAGCTAGCAGCTTGTGTTCTAGCAGCTATAAATAATCATTCAATCACACAGCTCGTTCATTAGAAAAAATAAATAAATAAAATCCCACTGGAACTACAGAACGTCCAGACGCCAGAGACCGGAGTACGGAAAACGTCACCATACCAACAAAAGCATGTGGGGTTTTTTTTTTATATATATATATATATATATATATATATATATATATATATATATATATATATATATATTTTAACTTAGATTTTTGAGCGTGAGCCGTTATTATAGAAATGGCAACGTAGTCAAGATTAATACACTAGCACAGATCTTTTCGGAGCCTCTCTGTGTCACGGCTGTTTTCCTGGATGTTTCTCAGATGTTTGTTTTGCTTTGCCGTGAATCCGCAGGGAACGAAGCGGGAGATTTCAGGGAGTACGACCCCAACCTTCTGGACGACCCGCAGTGGCCATGTGGAAAACATAAACGTGTGCTCATATTCTCTTCCTACATGGTGAGACGGGTTTGTCTTTCACACCGAAGCACACAAACACACCCGCACGCTCTCGGTGTCTTGCTGGGAAACAGTAGACATCACCAGCGTAGGAATTGTTTAGGTCTGTGGTGAATATTTACGACACGGATTTAATTCCCGATATCTCCGTTTCTTCTCCCCTGACTTTAAGTGCTCCGTTCCCACGGGCTTCAGGCCTCAGGTTACAGTAAAGGAACAGAAGGTCCCGGCAAACATTTCATTGTTAAATAAAAGTCCACCAGGTACAGAGGAGTGTCACATGACCGGACACGCTCGCAGCGTCATGAGGTTTTGGACGCTGTAATTCTTTATATTTAAAAGAAAGAAAGAACGAAAGAAACACCACCACCCCCACCCCCCTTTTCCTCCTGAGACATTTCCTCCTCTGTGGCCTTCTGAAATAACGAATTAACACCACAGCGTTACGTCGGTCTTCAGCTGTAGTCTTTATTTATTTATTTGTTTGTTTATTTATGAGTTCTTTCTCACTTTCTTTCTCCGCACGTTATCACGTCTCAACGAAACGACTTCTTTTTGGTCTTCATGCGTCCGTAGACTCTCGGGTTCATTTCCTCACTGTTTCAGCTTCAACAAAAACTTTAATTAAGGCCATCCTTAGAAATATTCTCGTTTGCCGTAACCTGACCGATCCTGTCAATTTAGGGCCGACTCAAATAAACATTTTTTTTGCTTTAAGTCCGACCGACTTGCCGTCTGTAAATTTGCGTTAAGACCGACATATTTTTTTTTTTTACTCTTCAGTAAACAAAATGTTCGCAGTCACCGTTCAAAGTCGTACGGGTTCAGTAGGCGACTTGTCTCCGCTGCACCGTCACTTATTTTTCCACAGAGAGGGAAGAACGAGTCCGACGGCTATAAGACAGAGCGGTCACTTTATTCTAACTTTATTTCAGGCGATGATGATGATGATGATGATGATGTGCCAGGAAACATGCAAATAAAAAAATAGATTCATGACGATAAACATTTAAAAGACCAAATTACAAATGTTGATGAAGAGTTAAAGACTAATGGGTTAAACACCAGTCTGTATTTAGTACAACGCCGTACCAGCGCATTAGTGTGTTCGTGTCCGAGCCGACGGAGCATGCCGACTAAACTCTGCGTCCTTTCACGCAGACGACGGTCATCGAGTACGTCAAGCCGTCGGACCTGAAGAAGGACATGAACGAGACGTTTAAGGAGAAGTTCCCTCACATTCGTCTGACGCTCAGCAAAATCAGAAGGTAAAGCTGACCAGGCTGTAGAGTGGTGTGTGTGTGTGTGTGTGTGTGTGTGTGTGTGTGTGTGTGTGTGTGTGTGTGTGTGAGTGAGCAAGCTGGAGCAAGTGCTGATATCTGTCTGCTTGTGTCCCGCAGTCTGAAACGAGAGATCCGTAAGCTGGCGCAGGACGAGTGCGGCTTCGAGGAGCCCACCGTAGCCATGGCCTTCGTCTATTTTGAGAAGCTGGTCCTTCAGGGCAAACTCAACAAGCAGAACCGCAAACTCTGCGCCGGAGCCTGCGTCCTCCTGGCAGCCAAGATCGGTGGAGACCTCAAGAAGCACGAGGTCAAGCTCCTGATCGACGTAAGCTCGCTCGGATTTCAGGCTCGGGCAGCTGTGTGTGGAGCGTTTCACTGCTCCGAAGAGCAACGTTCAACAAGATCAGATTAGATTAGATTAGACAAGACAAGATAAAGTCCATAGATACCGAAGGACCAACTTTACTTTCACGCGTGGGTTTCGCGTCACGAAAGGATCGGTGGATTTTACACCGTTGTAACAGTTGACAAAATATATGAGCAGTAAATATGTTACGAATCCTTTGTAGACCTGCGTTACTGAGACCCTCGGGTCTGTGTAGATCAGACAGGATTGGATCGGAAGGAGAAAGCTGTTCAGATGAGCTTCCTTAAATATTAATGTCACTTGACTTTAAAATGTCAACAGAACCTGAGCAGATTGAGCTCGCGCACACACACACACACACACACACACACACACACACACACACACAGGACAGAGGGGAGTTAAATCTTTAGCGCTGTGTGCGACTTTGATGACAGTGTAGTGTTGGATCCTCTGGAGCTGCTGTATAATAAATAAGCTGTGGTATTTTTGCCCCACAGAAACTAGAGGAGAGGTTTCGGGTGAACCGGCGCGAGCTGATCGCCTTCGAGTTCCCCGTGTTGGTGGCTCTGGAGTTCAACCTTCACCTGCCTGAGCATGAGGTCATGCCTCACTACAGAAGACTCCTACAGAACTCCTAGCAGCAGCTCCACCCACACCAGGAGAAGACGCTCCATCTCTCTCTCTCTCTCTCTCACACACACACACACACACTCTCTCTCTCTCTCTTAGACACACATACACTCACTCTCACACAAACACACATTCTCACACATACTCTCTCTCTCTCTCTCTTTCTCACACTCACTCACACACTCTCTCCTATTCTCTCTCACTCACACACAAACACACATTTTCTCTCTCTCTCACTCACATACATTCTCTCTCTCTCTCTCTCTCTCTCTCACACACACACATTCTCTCTCTCTCTCTCACACACACACATTCTCTCTCTCTCTCTCACTCACACACACACATTCTCTCTCTCTCTCTCTCTCACTCACACACACACACACACACTCACCCTCTCTCTCCCCCCTACAGAAGCTCTATGCACCTGACCAATTCTTTTAACCTGAGTTTATTTCCTTCCTTGAATAGAGGGAGAAAAATTTGGCTATTTCAGCAAAAGTTTCTGGAAATCTGAACTCCTGCTCAGTTTTTATAGACTTTACCAGACTGTCCAAGCTTGTGGACTGGAGAATGTTTTTAGCTCGTCCTTTTCATCGTGGATTTTTCCTTTCTTGTCTCTTCGCAACTGCATTCACGTCTTTGCCTGATCCCGAGGGGAAGCTGTTGCATGTTGCATTGTTTAGAGCCTTAAAAAAAAACCCTGACCTGGTAAACGGACCGAACTCCTCACCATGACGACGACTGTTTCTCAGAAGGACTTCGGGCTCATTTATTAAAAAAGTGCACTTTTTGGTGGGTGGGTGGGTTGGTGGGTGGTGTGGGGGGAGGGCAGGTTTCAGGGGAATCAGAAAGGGTAGAGGTCAAGGACATCACTTCGTCATTGTCACGTTCATCACTAATTCATTCAGAGCTGCACTTCCTGTCTTAGCAGGAAAGAGCAGCAGATGTGTGTGTGTGTGTGTGTGTGTGTGTGTGTGTGTGTGTGTGTGTGTGTGTGTGTGTGAGGTTTTGTTTATTTCAGCATCGACACACTCCTGTTCTTTGTGTGTGTGTGATGTGGTGGTGGTGGTGTGACGAGCTGCCATTGCGGTTACTGTCCCTGTGCTCTATGTTAGAGTGGACTCTCGGCACGTTTCTAGTGCTACGCCGGAGGAGAGGAAGGCGAGACGGAGACGAAAGGTCACAGTGCAGGAAAAAAACCAACGCTAACTACGAGAGCATAAAGACGTAGAAGCCTGCGTGTGTTTTCTACGTTACCGCGGCACTCGCTGTACGCAACACCTACGCAGTATTAACACGCGGCCGCATTTTCGACAGCCGACTTGCACTGGAGAGGAAAATTTATAAACTCTCTTACTTGCTCTTTTTTAAGCTGATGCTTAAAACCATGAAGATCCGATGGTGTTTTTTTTTTTTCTTTCTTTCTTTCATTCTGTCACAAATTGTGATGTCATCGTTGCCGATTGAACAGATTTTAGACTTTTCTTTATTCATGAATCATGAAAAATCAATCAGTTACCGTATTTTCTGGAATATAAGACGCTCCAGAATGTTCCAGTACACTAAAAAATGTTTTTTTTTTTTAACGATGTATGTAACACGTAAACTATAACGTCATCAATCCCTCCTGGACGTCAGAATTTTGCGATCGCAGATATTAACACAAAGTTAAACAAACTCGGATTGTCTTCAGGTCAGACTCGAGGCGTGCCGTGCGACATCGCGACACGTGTAGAAACAGAGCGCTCTCCCGTTCGTTCGCGTGTCTGTGACGTGAGTACAGCTCTGACATTACAGATGTCTCACTGCTAGGAGTTTAACAGGAGAGTCTTGTGATCGTCATCTCACCGATTCGAAAATAATGTATTTATTATTATTAAATTTTTTATTTTTTTTTGGTCGCAACAATCACAAAAAAATCTCCACCGGGGTAACATTTAAAAATAAAACCTCTGCACTACCGATCTCATCGTCGGCATCGTGAACAATAAGTCACGTTAAATTGTCTCAGTTTTACAGTAATTACAGCTAACTAAAATAATTTTTTTAAAAATCATAGAAAAATTTTAAATAAAAAAAAAAGGCAGAGTTGCCACGGCGACCAACCGGTCTCGGATGATAGGATCTACAAAAGCAAAGTGGCATTTAGGATGGTTCACGATTCAGACGTAGCGATTTCATTCCCTCTTGACTTCATCACAGACTTTTTGAATGTGCTTCGAGAATTTTTTTTATTTATTTATTTTAGTTTCTCCTCAGGAACTAACACAACACTAACAGGACAAAATCGACATTTGCATCTGTACCATAATGAACCATTTCCCCTTCTTCTTCTTCTTCTGTTCAAATTCTTACAGAACGTCTTATACACCAGGAAATACGGTACATTAAATGGTAGCAAACTCCCAACGTCGATCAGACGTTTGACGAGAGTTTAGAAAACTCTGATCATTTCTTGACATCATAAAATGAGGATGTTTGTAGTTGTAAACAACCACTCGGGTAGAAATGCTGCTTTGCTTGTTAAATAAAAAAAAACAAGGAGGAATCAGGAATTTAGTTTGGTTTTTTTTCTCGACCGTCTTTGTCCATGTACTGAATACTGAAAGATTTCTAATATCCTATAATGATATAATATTTTGTACTGTTTAGCAGCAGCAGCAAAATGCTCTCTGCTTCCTGTCCATCGCAGTAACTCTAGCCAATCGCAGGCCTCCGTGAGCTCGTGTATGAGGAAGAGGGCAAACTGCATGGGCATTCACTAAATTCCAGGGGCTTCGTTACCAGACTTAAAGTGGGCGTGTTTCCGGAGGTCTTGGAAAAACGCCCTCTTTAAAAAAAAAACAGCATACTACGAAGGACAAAACGGTCATACAGGTAGATTTATTTTAGAAAACAAATAACAAATATAACAAACAATAACAAATTCCTCCGGGTACTCCGGTTTCCTCCCCTGGTCCAAAGACATGCATGGTAGGTTAATTGGCATCTCTGGAAAATTGTCCGTAGTGTGTGTGAGTGAATGAGAGTGTGTGTGTGCCCTGTGATGGGTTGGCACTCCGTCCAGGGTGTATCCTGCCTTGATGCCCGATGACGCCTGAGATAGGCACAGGCTCCCCGTGACCCGAGAAGTTCGGATAAGCGGAAGAAAATGAATGAATGAACAACCAAAAACTAGGGTTAGGGTTAGATTATCAAATAGGCCACACCCACCCGGTGACGCAATATCTGTTAGGCTGTTCTGAAATCCCTGGAAATAAGTGCCTGCCAAACTGCATGAGCAGCTGTTCGAAATCAGATTCAGAAATCTTCCATGATTACGTTAGACTCCGGTTTTGTTCTTTAATAAATAACAACTGCAGCCGTTGCCCAGTCGAGACCCGGTGATCTTGGGTAATAATTAACTATGAGCCACATCATATCGCATAATCACTCTGGTGATTATTTTCTCCTTTGTTCATGTTTTACTCCTCGCTTCAGCGACATCCTGCATGCTAATCTCGCACGAGCTTAGAACACGTTAATATATCGACGCTCGCTATAAAGCTGCTCCTGAGACGAACACGACACGGCGTCGTGTGCTGTTTCCACTCGCACTTCGACCCCGGATCGGAGTCGCGTGCTGCGACGCTATTAACACAGCTGTGTTAATAATTGTTGAGGTCTGATTTGAGACGTGTTTACTGGCTCGGTGTTGATTAAAAAAAAACACTGCGTTTCAACTAACAAGCGATCACGTTATCGGACACCGTCCCGGGTGCAGCCGTAACACCGAGCCGACGGAATCATCGGAGCTCTGATGCAAGCCAGAGGACGGGTTTCTACGCTGGGTCAAGAGCATGCGGTCACACTGCGATCGCAATACAATACAACACACACACACACGTTCCACAAACACAGCAGTGGCTTAACCAGCACCATTCAGTCACTAATTCCCCCTTCACTCAACATAATCAGGCTCTATTGAGGGTCTTTCCCGAGGCTCGGTTACATCACTGACACTCATTGTAGGCAAATATGTAGCGATCGTCACTGGCACTGGACGAGGCTGGGATTTTTTTGGCTGAGGCGGCGATTTACCTCCGTGACTCAGTTTCCCCTCCGCTTCCCTCTTTAGTCTGTTTGTAAACAAGGAAGCCTGCTCTGACTGAACACTAATCTTTACTGCTTCAATATGAACGAGGTCTCTCAAACGGAAGAGAAAGAAGGACAGACGGCCGAGTGAAGCCGATCCCATCTCCGTCATGCCTTTCGCCTGGGCCTAGAGTCAGACCAACTCCTCTACCTCGAACCTGTGAGGTAGAAACAAGGACACAGGAGGAGTCTGGTTAAGGTCATGCAGTGTTACACCGAGCGTGCTCAAGTGTACTTTAACCCACACGCAGGAGCAGAGCACAAGAGGGGAAAAAACATTAGTGGGAAAAAAAAAAAAAAAAAAGAGAGAGAGATCAGGAAAGAGTATCAGCAGACCAATAAAGGGCTGAAGTTTATATCTTAACAGAGCTTAAGACATTTCCATGATACACAATTTGTTTTATTTTCTTAAAAAAAAAAATACACTGCTAAAAAAATGTTAATGTTTAAGTTGCAACTTCGATTTCTGAGTCTGTTGTAGGAGCGCATGAGAGGGTGTGAGAATGAGTGAGAAAGATCGAGAAAGAGAAAGAGAAAAAGAAAGATGGAGAGAGAGAGCAAGAGTGTGAGTGAGTGCAGAGAGAGAGAGAGAAAGAGAGAGAGAGAGAGTGAGTGGAAAATAGAAAAAGCATGAGAGAGAGAGAGAGATGCCTTGATTCAGTTCAGTGATCGAGTCATTTGATCGATTCATTTAAACTCTTTTCTCTCGTGGATTTTCCTCATTTCCCATTTTCACGTTTCCCTGAATGACGTGAATCCCATCCGAGGCTTTAGAGGTTTTTCAGACAAAATCGTATTTACGCAATTACGAGGTTTTAAATACGAGCTTTTAATCAGTCCTAGCTGTGAGTATATTTCCAAAGCAATGTAGAATCACCAGTCCATCAGATTGTGTTTGTGTCTGTTTATAAGGATGCAGCTGATCGTTCAGTGTTTAACAGGTTTGTGTTTGATCACAGCTCACTCGTCAGACTCCAGACACACACACTGATGTTAAAACATGGAAAATGAAGGCACCATCTGGGCCATGATTCATCACAGCAAACAGCGACACTGACAGATTGCCGTCGATTTAATCACTTGTAAGCAAACTCGCCTACTGCTGAGATCAACTCGGAAGACTCTAAGAGCTTTATATATATATATATATATTAGCTACACACACACAGTTTTTTTCTCACCATATGCAGAGTAGTCAGCTAATCATGTAACAGCATGTATCTAACCAGCTAGTATTGTAGCGGCATGTATCTTATCAGCCAATCATGTAGCAGCATCTATCAAATAAGCAGTGTCTATCTTATCAGCCAATCATTTTGCAGCATCTATCTTATCAGCCATTCATATAGCAGCATCCATCTTATCAGCCAATCATGTAGCAGCATCAATCTAATCAGCAGCATCTATCTTAACAGCCAATCATGTAGCAGCATCTATCTAATCAGCCAATCATATAGAAGCATCTTTCTTATCAGCCAATCATGTAGCAGCATCTATATAATCAGCCAATCATGTAGCAGCATGTATCTAATCAGCCAATCATGTAGCAGCATCAATCTAATCAGCAGCATCTATCTTATCAGCCAATCATGTAGCAGCATCTATCTAATCAGCAGCATCTATCTTATCAGCCAATCATGTAGCAGCATCTATCTAATCAGCAGCATCTATCTTATCAGCCAATCATGTAGCAGCATCTATCTAATCAGCAGCATCTATCTTATCAGCCAATCATGTAGCAGCATCTATCTTATCAGCCAATCATGTAGCAGCATCTATCTAATCAGCCAATCATATAGAAGCATCTTTCTTATCAGCCAATCATGTAGCAGCATCTATCTAATCAGCAGCATCTATCTTATCAGCCAATCATGTAGCAGCATCTATCTAATCAGCAGCATGTATCTAATAAGCCAATCATATAGCAGCATCTATCTTATCAGCCAATCATGTAGCAGCATGTATCTAATCAGCCAATCATGTAGCAGCATCTATCTAATTAGCCAGTTATATATGAGCAACATTCCAATCAGCCAATCATGTGTAATGGACAAGGCACAGATCATCGTTTTTTTGTTTTCCACACAACTCAAAATAAACTAGACTAGAGTTTGCTGTGGGTGAAAATTCCCAAGAGATCAGATGGATCTCAAACTCTCAGTCATCCCAGACCATCTGATACCAACAACCATCCCACGGTTAGACGTCCCAGAGCTCACAGAGACTTTTCTCCTGATGTTCTGATGAACATAAAGTGAAGCATTTGACCTGATTGTGCAGGATTGAACTCGCTTTCACTGATTAAGTAACTGAATAAACCTCCAGGTATATTCCTAATACAATGGACGCAAAGTGAGTACATTTTACAGTCTTGTATTCCCAGGACTAAGAAGCGCTCAAAGGCAAAAGGTTTACATAATAAAAGACACTGAAATCTTTCTTCCTGCCAAAAAACGGAAGACCGGATTGAAATCTGTCCTCATCCCCGAGGGCAGGAGAGAGAAATGTATTAATAAAAGATGAACTGACAGATGGTATGATATTAATTAATTAATAAATACTACTAATACTATTACTAATAATAATAATAACATATGGAGCATTTTTATTGGATCAGGAGTTGAAAAACAAAGGATGGGTCATGCTTTATGAATTCTCCAGGTTTTCGCTGGATTATAAAAATAAATGTCACTAATATATATATATATATAATTCATATACAAAAAAAATAGGTCTATGGAAACTGGGAAACGGAGTGAGTGTGAGTGCACAGCGCCACCCTGTGGTTCATAAACGAACAAAAGAACCCTTTTTTTTTTTTAATAAAAATGGGGCCAAACCGGCTTCAACTGGCTATAAATAGAAGCCTGTTGCTAAAGGAAGACTCGAAAAGGCTTGACAAGAGATCTGGGTTAGGTGTTCATGTGCAGATGCTGCTTTTATGCTGCTGTAACAACAAGAAGCAGCTTGACGTCTAAGTACGTCATTGTTTGCTGCCAGGGGTGTGTACTGTATATTTTACCCACAATGCACTGCAAGAACAGGTCAGTTTTCACACACAGAATTCATTCAATTGAGTTTGAAATGCAGTGTTTATATGCAGGTGATCTGAGAAGACCTGGTGCTTCTGTTCGGATACGGAATCTCATACAGGATGTAATTACATGTGAGGAATTAAAGGGAATGGAGAGAAGAAGAAAAAAAGTAGTTATAATAAGTAGTTGTTTCATCGAAAGGCTTTTTATCCTGAAAGGAAACAAACACCCTATCATCATCATCATCATCATCATCATCATCATCTTAATGAATTTATTAAAGAAAGCATTGGTTTCTTTTCCCTGCAACAACAAATAATAGTCATGATAGCTTTTCCAACCAAGAGTGTTTATATTCTAATCTACTGCACTAAGCAGGAAAAACATCACATTCACCCCTACAGCATTTTCATTTACTGCGAGAGCTGTGTGTGCCCTACTTATTACTTCAAGATTCGTTTAAAAAAAAAAAGCAGCAAAAAAGCTGCTTTAATTTGGAAAAAAGTGTTAGGATGTAAAAGGTGCAATCAAAAGACAATAATAATAATAATAACAACAACAACAATAATAATAATGTAAAAATATCCTGGAACAATAATAACATGAGAATTATCTAAATATAAAGAAAAACCTACATACAGTATGAGAAAACCTACTTGGATAATTGATTTCTGGGCCAGAAAAGTTTACTGTCAGTCATTTTCTAAACATCAACCGTAAGTGGGAAAGGTGGAGGAGGGAATGAGGGGGAAAAGTGTTCACATGTCAAACCCACCTGCAGAACCTTTTTTTTAATATGACAATTTTCCATACTTCCCCTTTAAATCAGCTCAGCCACAGTATATAACAAAACTGTTTAATAAATCAATCAATCAATCAATCCAGGCCCATGACAGTCAGCCTTTAGTCATATAGTGTATCTACTGACAGAGAGGAAGAGACTGGACAAGCTGATCAGGAAGGCCAGCTCGGTCCTGGGGATTCCACTGGACACTGTACAGGAGGTGGAAGAAAGGAGGATGGTAGCAAAACTATCATCACTGGTGGAGAACGACTCTCAGTCCCTGTATGTAACAGTGTCAGCTCTGAGCAGCTCCTTCGGTGACGGACTGTTACATCCTAATTGTCTGAAGGAGCGATACAGACGCTCTTTTCTCCCTGCTGCTATTAGACTTTACAACCAAAGCTACTCCCGGTGAACCAGTCACCATAATACACACTGGATTACTGTTTAACTGCAATAATAAAGTATTTTAAACATGTGTGATAACAGAAATTTTGAAAAACGTGCAATATAACCTGTGTGCAATATGTCTGTTAGCGTAACTGTTTACTCGTGGTCTCTTTCTTCCTTCTCTGTATTTATACATTGTGTTGTGTATATACTGTATATTATAATATATAAAAGAACAGAGACAATTTCATTTCTTTCTCTTTGCTGCTGTAACAGAGAAATTTTCCCGTTGTGGGACAAATAAAAGGTACATCACATCGTATCTTATCTTATCAAGTGAACTCCAACACTATACAGTGATGCAATAGTGCAACAGTGATGGCAATCAGACAGAACTACTAATCAGTGGCATTTATTTATTGCAAAAAAAAAATCATACAAATATTAAAGTGTTATAAACAATGGAATGCATTCATGAACAATTCTTTAGCGGTCGTTAAAAAAATAGTTAAAATACAAACTCCATCTCTGTGACTCTGCAGTAACATGACTGAGAATTTCTTTACAAAGAGATCAGGTCTCTGGATCGACGCGTCGGTCTTGTGGCTGCGTCAGGCAGGATGTGTACGTGCACACCGAGACCCATGACGCTAACCGTGCAAAACCTCTAAAGAAAAAAAAAAAATGTATACATGTACACACCATGGTGTTGGATTGTAAGGTTTGGAAAACTCACAACTTCAGTCTTCCTGTGCAAGAAGTGTTACACGTTTCATGAAAATCTCCCAAATAGATCCAGGTTAAGTTTATTTTCACTCACTGAGGTATTAGGAGAAAAGATAAGAGGAAAAAAAAATACCACAACACTTCATAGTGATGGCTGAATCCGGATCCGAGCTCGTTCCAGGTGAAGTGTAAATGTACCACATGAGGTTATATGCGAGTTAAATCCTTCTCCAAAGGATTTATCTGACCCTGTTACTTTGTAAAGTAATAAAGCTTATTCCTTAAAAGTGAGTCTCCCAAAATAGTCAATGAAAAAAAAAATCGTGTGAATCATGTACATTTCATCCCATAAATTATACTAATTAACAAACAGTGCTTTGCTTTAAACATAAAAAAACAAACACTTTTCCTTCCTGACACGTTCCCTTAATGAAACCAGGCTGGACATCGTTAACCCAGAATAAATAAAGCGACAGATCAGTTGCAGTTTCAGCTGCATCCTGTTGTATAATCTTTGTAGAATTCTGTTTTGAATTTAGCTTGAACACGGATTCATTCGTGAGTCTCGGCTCTTCTGTCGACAGGATCGACCGCCTGTTAATCACCCAAGCTGACTTTTCTTTGTGCGTGTGTGTGCGTGCGTGTGAGTGAGTGTGTGTACGAGAGTCTTCCCAAGCAGGGGTCCTGAGTTAGGATCTCTTATTCGAGGTGGGTGTGCACGTGTTAGTGTGTTTGTGGAAAGCCTTTGTACCCACACAGTCCCTTGTGGATGCTTCGGGTTCCATTGTGCTGTCAGTTAGCAAACAGGTACTCACGCTCAGTCCCGGTGAACCTGCTACGTGCTGCCAAGACCTTAGCTTTGTTAACAGACGGACCTGCAGATGAGAACGTTACAGGTCAAAATACGCATTTCTCCTCTCCCCCCGATTACACCCCTGCCCTCTTACCCCTCAGGTGGCAGACAGGAAGAGTCGTACCTGCGTAACTCAGGAGCACCGGCAGGAAAACGAGGCCGTGAGTTGCTCCCAGCAGGACTATGGCTAAATACATGCGGAAGTAGAAGACCTGGAAGATCTGGGACTTGGAGAAAGCCAGGACGATGATCCCGCCAAATTTGGTTAAGGTGATGCCGCTGAAGACCTGCGAACAGATGACAAGCGTTTAGATTCCTGCTGCTTTTTAAATAGCGTTCTCTCATGATTTGTAAAAAAAAAAAAAAAAAAAGACTAACATCATGACATGAACTAAATAGGCAAATTTCATCACAACAAACTGCACAAAGAAAGACAGAAGGCAGAACTAAGTGATACTCTAGTAGTTAAGAGTATGTATTACAGGGTGGTAAGGCAGAGCAGCTCAAAGGGCAATGAGTCCAGTGACAGAAGGTTCAATGTTAAGTTTTAAACGTTAAGGGTCTAAAACATTAAACTACAATTTTTCACCATTTCTTATTCAATGGAAATCAACGAACCGAGTTTAAACTGCATGCAGCTTGAATAATGATCATAATAAATATAGCTGCAAGCAGCGATTCCGGGGTCAAGCCGATCAGATGCGCTCAGAATATGTCGCTGATGAACCATACCGAGTTTCGTAGCGATATGGCATTGCATTCGTAAAATACTGACTGGACTTAACGTGAAAATCTCGTGGCCACTAGGTGGCGCTGTCACAAAACGTTGCGAAATGTGTGCGTGCGTGTGTGTGTGTGTGTGTGTCACTGTGGTGCTGATTCTGGTTCTGATATTAGCACCCAATACATAGTGTGTGCCAAACTGCCCTTCAAATACTAGAATTTTGTTTTGGACTGGTGTTTAGAGGGTTTGAGCTAAACACACCAAAGTTGCTATAGTAACTTATAAGACTGGCCTCTACATGTCTGCCAAATTTCATAACTTTCCTACGTACGGTTCTTGGCTTCAATGGCGGAAGAATAATAATAAGAAAACTAACGATAACAGAGAGAAAGAAGGTGATGATGATGATTATGAAGCTTGAAGAGCAGAAGAGAATGTTGGCTGTCGATCCGTAGACGATCGAATGATTAGATTTATATAGAAGAGACTCACAGAGCTGCCCATGTGTGCCAGGGCCTCTTCTGCTCTCTCCACCCGTGTGGCCTTAGTACTGATGGAGAATGCCCTCACGATATGGCTGCAGAACTCCACTGATATACCACAGCTCTAATATACAGAGAGAGAGAGAGAGAGAGAGAGAGAGAGAGAGAGAGAGAGAGAGAGAGAGCACAGCACTCAACATGTTAACCCACACCAACACTTCCTGCCATTTTAAACAAAGACTATCCTTTAATCTGTACAATATTTCACCTTAAGCTTTATTCCTCCCCCCCAAACTCACCATGACTAGGTTAACGAGGGACACGGCATTCAGGCTGATGCCCCACAGCCACATGACACCGAACATGTTGACCAGGATCATGGCAATGGTGAGCGAGACGAGGACGGCCGACCAGAGCTCAAAGCCCAGCAGCACGGCGCTGACCACGAAGATGGCCACCAGGGAGACGGAGAGGTTCAGGGCCGTGTCGTGGGCGATGGTGAGGTACTGCTCGTAGAACACGTAGAACACGCTGAAAAATGTTCGAGAAGATTCTGTTTATTTAGTTCACCAGAAATACAATAATAAAAAAGAAATAACGGCGTGTGCTTTAAACGTCTTGATGCCAAACCGGTTGCCAAATACGGATAAAATATCCAGTTGCTTTTAAACCGCAGTTGTTTAATAACATCTACAGTGACCTTGTGGAGTT
Organism: Tachysurus fulvidraco; assembly: GCF_022655615.1. Classification (NCBI taxonomy): domain Eukaryota; kingdom Metazoa; phylum Chordata; class Actinopteri; order Siluriformes; family Bagridae; genus Tachysurus; species Tachysurus fulvidraco. Next base: position 3,157,052 of record NC_062539.1, read on the forward strand.
TCTATAAAAATGACATAGGAGGATGTGCTGAGGTCAGGGATGAAACAAATATTTCTGAACATGTTCTTAAATCTCTTCTAATTTGTATACGCAGCAGAGGAAAAAAAAAACTATTTCACCTTTAATCCTTCCAGTACACGTCTTTAAAACACAAGACTCATCGATTTGTAATCCGGTGCCTGCGTTTACCTGTAAGGAAACACCTCTTGCGTCTTGTTGTCCAGCCCCATGGACAGCGAGATGTTAGCGGCCAGCTCTCGGGCCATCTTCATGGCATCGATGTTGTCCGCAGACGTCTTCAGGATGGTGTGGTAGCTCATGAAATGGGTGGCGCCCACGTTGGTGTTGTTGTCCTTCAGCACTAGGGCGCTGCTGTAGGCAGCATGACCTCTACGAGAGATCAGTGGGGAATATTAACGCTCGCTTCAAACACAAACAGGACTTCACTAATCTTTTTATCATTTCATGAGCCATTAGCTGATGAGACCCAGATGTTGTCTGGAAGTCATTAACGGATATCGTGTAGCTTTCTTAGATGGAAATCTATCGACAGGGTGCGTCTGACGTGTTTAAACGTGTTTAAAGATGAAATCTCTGGTCTGAGATATTTACTATATGCTGTTTGTGTATTCGCTAAAGTCTTACTGACCCTTTCCCACACTTGATGTTGGGGTTATCAGACAGGAACATTGGCAGGAACCTCATGAAGTCAGTGCCGTTAGGTCTCAGTTTGCCACTGGGAGTCGAAGGCCTGCAGTGCACACAGGAAGGGTCTACAACTGCAACACACACACACACACACATTACTCTTAAAATAAATTTGGACACAAAAGAAGTCAGACTACACAAAGACAGACAGGAGCAGGCAGCCAATCAGGAGAAAGCGTCAGAGAGCATGATAATATAGTAATGTAAAAATGTATATATATATTTTGATTCATGTGAGTCCTTTAAGCTTTTTTTTTTTTCTTTTGCATTACACTGTTCTCAAATTTGGTGGGATGGGAAGTGGTAGTGGAAGTATTGAACCTTTTTGTGGAATTTACATCATCATTAGCCAGATGTTTAGCTAGAGAGCTAAATGAACAACGAGGAACACCAGGCAGGTCGTCTGTTCATCTCAGACAACAGGGCGTGAGATCGCTAACCGGCTCGTGTCCGAAAGTTTCTGTCCGGCTAGAGATCATCGTCGGGTAATTAAAATACACAGAGGAGTGTGTCGTCGATACGAACATCCTCAGTGTCTTGTGTCCTACATCACGTACTAGTTTGTCAGTATAGCACTAATGTATTATCATCTCATTTCTCTTTAAATGTGCATTAATTTCTTTGTCCCAGAGAGAACAAAATGGACTGATCTTGCAGATTTAATCTCTGAGGAGATAAAAGTTTAGAGCACGGACTCAACGCGAGCATCTGAAACACCAGAGCAGAGAATCCAATGATCACACAGATTCAGCAGTTCACCCTGACCCCTGGCTGCTGGGTCCTAGGGTGGTGTTGACTCAGCGGCTAATGGTTTACCTGAGGCGTTGCAAAAGGCTCCAGTAGAGTTGTAGTATCGGCAGCAGGACGACTGAGGTTTCACCCAGTCGAAGTAGTCGTCCAACCACGAGGACGGGGTCGTGCTTATCTTCGTGCTGTTACCATAAAGAAGTCAGCAGTGTTACCTTGAGTGTTAACTTATTGACGTTTGTATTGGTATTTTGAAGTGAATCAGCATTTCATCACTATCTATCGCACGTGTTCCGAGGTTTCGACTGCATAAGCTCTGGATCCATTTTTAGACCCAATATCTGTACAACAGTGTCATCGAAATATGGGGGATGGTTACAGCCGATGCAGGCTGAGTGATTACGACACGGCACGATAAACTGAGAGACACGAGATAGTGAGGAAATGAAACATGCGCTTCTCTCTTTTACTGAGGCGTCACTGTCGTATTAGCGCGTTGCTGTTCAGCTAGAATTATTACTTGAAATGTAAACAGTGTATAAATAAAGAGAAGGGATGATGCGTGTTACTCGTGTACATGAATCACGAATGGGGGGGGGAGGGAGAGAGAGAGACAGACCGAGAGGGAGTGAGAGAGACAGAGAGAGATAAAATGAGAGAGAAAGAGGGAGAGAGAGAGAATGAGAGAGAGAAAATGAGCGAGAAAGAGGGAGAGAGAGACAGAAAGAGAGACAAAGAAAGAAAAAAGAAAGAGAGGAAGAAAAAAAAAAAGAGAGAGAGAGAGTGTGTGTTTAACTCAGTGTTTTACCACTAAAGCACCTGGTGTGGACTGAAATAGCTGTAAAAATGGAAGTGCAACTGATGATTGTGTGACGCATGTCTCAAAAAAACAAACAAAACCCCAGTGTTGTTTTAGGAAAGATCTGATTTCCAGCAGATGTTAAACACTACGCTTGTATCGTATCGGCTGATCCACTCATTTTAGGCTGTAACTGTTTGACCTGAGGGTCACATACTAGTCACTTATGAGCGATGCTGTGTAGATCTGCTGCACGAGCGAGTCGTTGTTGCAGCCCACGCCGCCACACACTTGGTTCTGTCCCTCCGAGGTGCTGTAATCGTGACCGTCCTTCACTACGAAGTAGACAGGAGGTCCGGTATGAAGGTATTTAGTCAGGTTCCCAAAGTAGTGCAACACGAACGAGTCCTGCGTGACATGCAGAGCAGAACAAAGTGAGCACTCCATCGATCACATCTTCAGCTAGATTTCTGTTAATCATGAGCCGAACGTTCAGACTCACATCAGGCATGGACAGCTGTTGGTCGAGTCCGATGTCTACTTTGTCAGTGACGGCTATGCTGAACGAGAGCATTCCCACGAACACAGCCACCTTAAAAAACACAAAGCATCTCGATACACGTTACTGACGAATGACCAGCTTAGTGTAAAAATTCATTTTTGGTTCAATACAAAAATGATCCGGCTTCTCTGGGAGCACTGTATTAGTCTTACCACCAGGGGGCGCACCCAATCCTTCAGTATAAAGGGAGCATAGATTTTCTTAAAGAAGCGATAGAGGATGCCGTCGTTATTCCCTTCCTGCCGGTCAGACAGCTTGATGCAGCACAGGATGTCCAGACGATTTTTCTGAAAGGGGAGAACAACAGTAATAATAAATATGTAAATAAATTTCATCTCCGTTGTACCTTTAGCAGTAGACGCGGTCGCCGGACAATTTTGGACCATAAAAGGAGCCGAAATTGTGCCAACGATCGCACAACGTGCAGCGTGACGGTACAAAGCGTCGAACAAACGGCGAGCAGAAGCTCTGAGCACTGGGGGGATCAAAGCTACAGATACATATCAGTCCTTCGGGCTTGGGTTTGGAAAAAAGCAGCAGGTAAATTAATTAGATTTGTCAAGATGAAAGAGCAGGAAGTGGTCTGGTATAAATCCACCTCAGGAGAAATAAGGGATTGTGTAAAAAAAAAAAAAGGCTAAAATAAAAAAATATAAATAAAATTGAATTAAAACGCATTTTGGCAGCATTAAACTAAAAATATATATATATAAAATATATTGTCCTGTTACATATCAAAGTGGATGGACTTCCTACAAGCTGTCCACATCTCTATGTCCACACATCACCGAGACACTCACCTCTTGCCTTTTGATGTCCAGACCAAGCAAGGAGACAAAGCAGCTGATCTGCAACAGGAAGTCGATAAAGACGGCCAAGCCGGCGAACAGAGAGAACGTCCTGACGGCCGGCATTTGGGACAGAGCTCCTGTAGAGGAATAGAGTCAAGAGTCAATGCAAAAGAACCGGCATTTGGGTTAAAACCTGGACAGAGGTGATTGAGACCCACCACTTTTTATGCTAAGGATTAACCCGTGGGGTCTCCTGCAGACACTCACCTAAGAAAAAAGCGACAGTCTCAGAAAGGGAGGACAGGAACATGCTGGGAGCGACGTCTCCGAGGATACGGCCGATCTGCTGATGTAGCTCCTCATGCTCCATCCGCTCGTCTCTCTGTTTATGAAAAAGAGGAAACAGCCAGGTTAATAACCACAATCTCACTGCTGATGTCAATACAGCGACAAAAAAAAAAAAAAGATTTTATTCAATTTATGATTCATAACACAACACAATGCTGGAAGCTTCAGCAACATCTTCTGATTGAGGTGTCATCACAAAGGTCACTGCTTTACTGTGTACTGGTTCTGCTGTCTTTCTCTTTCTTTCTTTCAACAAGATGAATGAACGAATGCAGTGTTAATAAATATATAAATAGGCTGGTGTTAAAAGGCAAAAAAACAAAACAAAAGGAGATCTGTGTTAGAAACATAAGCACATGTACAACAGAACTTTAGCAGAGATTTAGCAAATTATTAAATGGTTGAAGATTTAGAGTAAAACATTAAAGGAGTCGCAGAAAGTAAAGACTCATGAATGTGTCTTCACTGATAGGAGTCCTGTACTTTAAATGTCACACAAGACTGACAAGACACGCACAGACACGCACAGACAGACACACGCTCAAGAACAGACAGACACACAGACATACGCTCACGCACAGACAGGCAGACACATGCATGCACAGACACACCCTCATGAACAGGCAGGCTGGCAGACGCACGCACAGGCAGGCAGGCAGGCAGACGCACACGCAGGCAGACGCTCACGCAGGCAGGCAGGCAGACGCTCACGCAGGCAGACGCTCACGCACAGGCAGGCAGGCAGACGCTCACGCACAGACAGGCAGGCAGACGCTCACGCACAGACAGGCAGGCAGACGCTCACGCACAGACAGGCAGGCAGACGCTCACGCACAGACAGGCAGGCAGACGCTCACGCACAGACAGGCAGGCAGACGCTCACGCACAGACAGGCAGGCAGACGCTCACGCACAGACAGGCAGGCAGACGCTCACGCACAGACAGGCAGGCAGACGCTCACGCACAGACAGGCAGGCAGACGCTCACGCACAGACAGGCAGGCAGACGCTCACGCACAGACAGGCAGGCAGACGCTCACGCACAGACAGGCAGGCAGACGCTCACGCACAGGCAGGCAGGCAGACGCTCACGCACAGGCAGGCAGGCAGACGCTCACGCACAGGCAGGCAGACGCTCACGCACAGGCAGGCAGACGCTCACGCACAGGCAGGCAGACGCTCACGCACAGACAGGCAGACGCTCACGCACAGACAGGCAGACGCTCACGCACAGACAGGCAGACGCACACGCACAGACAGGCAGACGCACACGCACAGACAGGCAGACGCACACGCACAGACAGGCAGACGCACACGCACAACCACGCACGCACAACCACGCACGCACGCACAGACAGACGCACGCACAGACGCACGCACAGACGCACGCTCACGAACAGACAGACACACGCACACACAACCACGCACGCACGCACGCACAGACACGCACGCACAGATCTACATTTGCAGAATTATGTTCTTGTGGTGGTCATGAAATGACTTCTTTTCTTCCAACATAACCGCATTAAACTCCATACAGTGTTGCCTCTGACAAATATTTTTGGGTACAGGAACGGAAAAGAAGAAGAGAAACCTAAAGGTTTGAGTGCCTGTGAACTACCGAGATCTGATAGAGTTGCACTTCTCTACAGCGACTGCAGCTTCAAAAGCATGTGATGTTTTGCACCTGTTTGAACCTCAGAAAATTTTATCATCTTTATATTATTATTTATATTTACCTTTTGTTCTATGTTTATGTTCTGTAAAGCTGCTTTGAGACAATGTCAATTGTAAAAAGCGCCATACAAATAAACTTGAAATGAACCGAATTGAATTGAAGCGGGCCGAGAAGATAACAGCGATCACGGCTATCCGTGTGGCTCCGCAGGACACTGACCTGAAATGTCTGCACGATGATGAAGATGTTATCCACTCCTACGGCCAGCACGAGAAAGGGGATGACCTCGATGACTATGAGAGTGAGGGGAATGCCGGCATAGCTGAAGATTCCCAGAGAGCATGCGACTGAACTTAAGACGATCAGGATGCCGGCGATACCCAGAGAAATCTTCGAGTCCACCTGGGAATAGAAAAGAGAAATAAATACATACCACGAACATGTGGAATCATCATCCACACCTCCCACATCGTCAAGGAAACTCACCAGCAGGCTGCGAAAGCTCCTGATGTGCCCCAGCGCCAGGGAGATGTAGATGAACATGGTGGCGTAGCTGATCAGGACGGTGGAGATGTCGCTGTTGCTCTCTCGATTGATCTCGTCCTCGATGCTGCGCTCCGAGTTGAAGGAGATCGTGAGGTTTGGGTTGCTGTAGTTTTTTAAAAATGTAACAAACCTGAAAAAGTTCAAAATAAAAAAAAAAATTAAAAAGATTAAAAAAAGAGGAACAAAAAGGAACATGCAGGTTAAACTGGGGACTGTGGTAACTCTGTGGTTTTTTTGGAAGTAATAGAAATCACAGTGCAGAACTAACGATACCTTGTACAAGACTTGTTCCTCAACTTGCTCAAGAGCTTTTTATTTATTTATTTTTTTTTTAAACTCAACCACTTAATAAATGTGTGTTGAAATCGTGGCTTAAATCTTCCAGAATCTAGATACAAGTATATACATATTTAAAAAAAAAAACAACGCAGCTTTAATCTACATTATGTCTCATATTAAGAGTCTCGAAATAAAGCAGAAACACTCACTCTTTCTCCCAAGCGAGAGCTCTGCCCAGCTTTTCTGTATCATTGAGATAGTTATTCACAGGGAAAGTGATCACTAGAGCGGTGGCGTTGTTGTACGCCGTGCCTAAAGAGTGAAAACGCCACAAGAAGTATGTTTTTATTGTATTGATAACAGTTTATTTAACAGAAGACAGGACAGTTAAATAATCATCAAGAAAACAAAGTTCCTGACCTTCGTAACCTCCGAGGGCAAGCCAAGGGAAGACAGGACCACCAAAAGTGCCCATACAGGGGTCGTGGAAATGTCCGGTATCATCCAGGGCTATCGGGGAACTAGAGCAAGAGTAGAGAGTGAAGACATTAAGCAAGAGAAAAGTTCCTGTTTTCCCGTGTACCACACAGCATAAAATTCAAATAAAAAGATAAAAAATAAAGCAAATAAAAGAGCAGAATTGTCCAGTAACGCAGCTCAGCCACCGCAGTGAACTAGAGGGCTGCGTTGGGATTGGGCTCCCGTGGGACCCAACGCAAATCTCACGGGGCAGTTTCACCTTTGCCCCGGGCGGGAGTGGGCGGTCAGAAAATTTAACGGGAGATCCGTGGGACCCGGGGGGATTTGGCGTGTAGCCTAACAATAAGAATGGAGTCAACACATGACGTTGAGAAGAAGATTAGTATTAGCATTAGTATTACTTTATCTTATTTAAATGCAACCATGTTTAATTCTGTTATTCTGGACATTAGCCTGAACTAATAATTAGTCTGATCATTTGTATACAAATCAAAATTTTCACAAGCTCTCAAGAAAAAATCCACAGGAGTGGGTGGGAGTGGACACAAACATTGCGGGTGCGGGCAGGAGTGGAACACGCAGCTTGCGGGCGCGGGCGGTCCTGGGCAGAAATTCAGTGGGAGCGGGCAGGTGCGGGTTTATAAACACAGTCCCGCGCAGGGCTCTTTAATAGGGTGCCGTTACTTTTTTCTCCCCGGTAAACAAGCTAGACATCGTTATATTAATTGAAAGATTCGTTCTGAACGGTTTCTTTCAAGTCGTTAATAAGAAAGGACTGAAATTCACAAAAAATTATAACACATCGTTATAATTAAATGAACTATTGCATCTGATGTACTTAAAGACGACTTTTTATATAAACGTATATATACAGATTAAATATATAGAACCTACCTCACACAGTACATGAAGTGGGTGTGATAATCAAAGTACACATAAAATGAGTCGTTGTAGATGTGGTTCAGAACTTCATGGCTGTTCTGGAAGTAATTGAGCACGCTCAGAATGGTGCAGTTGTTGTTGTAAGGAGCCAGTGGAGATAGGCAGATGTCCTTCAGGGTCACCTTCTCTCCGTTAAAGTCGGCCTCCAGGTTCTCGATGGCGGTCTGAAGATCCAGAATCTTAGTGGGAGAAGATAAGAACGTTAACGCGAACGTTAATCGGCAGCAAACGTTGAGCGGTTTCTACTAGCTGATAAATAATACCTGATGCAGCAGAGATATGTTCAGGATGGGTGCAAAGAGCATGTCGCCGGTTTGACCCTCGAACGTGAACCAGTTGGTCCATGGCGTGGTGATGATGAGCTGCTCGGTGCGAAAGAACGGGCCGAAGTGCTCGTCGAAGTACTGCTTCTCCAGCCTGGCGCGGCTTTGTGGAGCCGACCACAGGTCCACCGGGTCGGTGGTGATGCTCATGTTTCTCAAACCCAGGCAGCAGATGACCACCAACACGATGCTCAAGACGATCACCAGCACAGGATGGCGCACACAGAAGGAGCCCCAGCAGCTGAAGGCCTGACGTAGGAAATTCTCAAAGCGCTCACCTAGAGACTCGCAGCATGTCACCTCATCTGAAATGAAACAAACGGACTCTGATTGCTATCACGGCTATATTAGATTTCTCGTGCTTCTGAACACAGACTTTTTCAGTGTAGAAACAAAAACATCTGGACATTCTGTTATAGGGACATTCTGTTATTCCTCCACAGCAACTGTGGCATTTTTATAAACAGGTCGTATTTTTTATGTTTATAGTTGTTGTGGAACAAGTCAGTTCATGTGATCGCTCGTTACGACGGCGATCACGTGAACGTTCCTTTACGAGCCTGCATTCTCTCGGTCTATTAGATATAAAATCAAAACAAAACAAAAATAAAACCTAGCTAGTCCTGCAGCACACTAGTTACCGGCTGGTGGACGCTGGAGACTCGTTAACATATCGACGATCGAGTACCCACATGTTTATTATTAGAATATTTTATATTGTGTCTGTTATATTCCCTGTTATTAGATAGTTAATCAGAACAAATGAATGTTGCGGTGGTTTAAAACGTGAAGATATTGTCGACTGTATGGAAAAGTGTTTAGTGACATGCAGGGGTAGTTACTGGATGAGCCGGCAGGGTCTTTGTTCAGGGAAAGAGGCTCGTCGCTGGCTTGGATGGGTCCGTACTCCGACATGATTTCCCTTTTCCTGGAAAGCAAAGAAAAAGAAAAAAAAAGATGAAAGCGGATTTTCTTTTTCTACTTAAAGTTCACACTATTTAGCTTTTTTTCCTTCCTACCACGTGACTGGGGGAAAAAAAAAACTAAAAATTCTGACGCTATTAAAACCCATTAGTGGTGAAGACACGTGTTTGTGTTTGGAACATGAATAGGATCAGATCAGATCTTTTCACGACGACTCACGCGGATCTGTTCACGCCTGCGTTTGTTCATTCTCACCTGAAGCACCAGACTAAACCCAGCGTGCTGACAAAGACGAGGAGAAAGGCGGCGTAGGAGAGCCACATGATGACACACATGGCGTCGTAGCCAAAAATGGTCCATGGAGTAGGGATCAGCGGAGGGACGGGTGGGGACCCGCAGGAGGCGCTGCAGTCCTGACAGGAGCACGGCGCTGAGCCGTCGTCTAGAGACTCGGTGCAGCCGAACGTGTGGTTGTTCATGAAGGTCATGCCAGAGGGTGGAGCACCTGGACGGGATCGAAAACAGAAACGTCACCAGGTTGGAAAAATTCCGACAGATCTCCTAAGCTGATCTCTTTATATTCTGAACTGACCAAAGTAAAAATAAAATTGCACTGATATGAAACGTGAGTGTACCTGAGAAGACGGGATCGATGGCGAAGGGAACCTGACCGTTGTTGATGTCAAACATGTACTGGATCCAGTTATTAGGGGTGCAAATACTCGCATCTCGGCCACAGAGCAAACTAAGAGCCTTCACGTTGCTGGATGGAGCTTGGACGTCCGCACATGCGTTATACATATCTGGGGAAAGAAGAAGAAGAAAAGAAGAAAAAAAAAGGTGGGCCATTTAGATGAAACTGTATTAATAGATTAGATTGTCAGTCACTTCATATATTTAAGCGATTCTCCTAAAACTCAGTGGTTGTGTTTACATTAACTTCTGCAACAATATTATCCATCATTTTAAAGTCTTGGCACATTTCAGACCAATCAGAATGCTCACTGTTAGCGAAGTCCTGGCTGATGTAGTACGAGAGCTCGACCACGTTGGTGTTGTTGTCGACGGGGTCGGCCGAGAACTGGGTGGCGTCGAGGATCTCGCTCTGCCGGGGGCTGCAGGTCAGCTCGCAGAACAGGGTCATGAAGTTGAAGAAACATGCTGGGCACCTGACAGGGGAAAGAAAAAAAACAGTAGCACAAAGGACAGAAATCAGTCACTAAAGCTCATAAAACAGGTCGCGAGAGACCATAAAAGTAAGTCAAGGAACAATACAAGCAAAAGATGGATGTAAACCTGGACAGGTATTGTAAAGGGATCTGGATGTTGCTTTTCAGTGTACGGAGTTGCTGTGTGTCGCAGCAGACTCTGTGGTCACCGAAGGCCAAACCTGGGCAAAGTTCCTGCACGCAAGCATAGAAATCAGATAAGACTTTATGATAAACACAAAAATAAACAAAAAAAAAACCCCACAAACTGAAACTTGCTAGTGAATCATAAACCACTGCTTTGGACATTAGAAGCTTTTCTACTGCTCGTTTTTTCTGATATTCGCATGGCTGGAGTTTTCTGTTATTCTGCTGCTGCTACTAGAAAAGGCCTGAATGCAAAAGAAGGTAAAGACAGGAGTTAAATACCTGCAAGAGGTCTTGTCCTTCTTTAGGCAGGGGTTTAGGAGCTCCTGTGTAGTTACAGTTATACTTCTTACTTGGGAGGAGAACCGAGTTGCCACATTCCCCATACCAGATACAGTGCTGTGCCTTGACCTGGAGAGAGAGAGAGATAGAGAGAAAGGGGGCAGAGAGAGAGAGAGAGAGAGACAGAGAGAGAGAGAGACAGAGAGAAAGGGGGCAGAGAGACAAAGGGGGCAGAGAGACAGAGAGAGAGAGAAAGGGGACAGAGAGACAGAGAGAGAGAGAGACAGAGAGAGAAAGGGGACAGAGAGACAGAGAGAGAGAGAGAGAGAGAGAGAGAGAGACAGAGAGAGAAAGGGGGCAGAGAGAGAAAGGGGACAGAGAGACAGAGAGACAGAGAGAGAGAGGGACAGACGCACAGAGAGAGAGAGGGACAGACGCACAGAGAGAGAGAGAGAGACGCACAGAGAGAGAGAGAGAGACGCACAGAGAGAGAGAGAGAGACGCACAGAGAGAGAGAGAGAGACGCACAGAGAGAGAGAGAGAGACGCACAGAGAGAGAGAGAGACGCACAGAGAGAGAGAGAGACGCACAGAGAGAGAGAGAGAGACGCACAGAGAGAGAGAGAGACGCACAGAGAGACACACAGAGAGAGAGAGACACAGACACAGAGAGAGAGACACAGAGAGAGAGAGAGACACAGAGAGAGAGAGAGACACAGAGAGAGAGAGAGACACAGAGAGAGAGAGAGACAGAGAGAGAGAGAGAGACACAGAGAGAGAGAGAGACACAGAGAGAGAGAGAGACACAGAGAGAGAGAGAGACACAGAGAGAGAGAGAGAGAAAGAGAGAGAGAGAGACACAGAGAGAAAGAGAGAGAAAGAGAGAGAGAGAGAGACACAGAGAGAGAGAGAGACACAGAGAGAGAGAGAGACACAGAGAGAGAGAGAGACACAGAGAGAAAGAGAGAGAAAGAGAGAGAAATCAATCAAATATCTAAATAAAAAAGAAATTTCATTTTATTCAACAATGAATTTTTCATTAAAAATATCAAACACGACACTTTTCCCCTGGACGTTTATTAACAACCTCCACATTGTGATGTGATGCACATCCTGGATTATAGAATGTTTCTTGTATGTCTACATCGCTATGGCAGCAGCACAGTACAACATGCCATGTGGGTTTTTGTTCCTAGTTCCTCTTTAACATCTTACCTTTATCGTACTGTACTTATAAGACATAGGGGGGAAAAATGTAGAAAAAACGTAGACACTCGTTTACCTCGTTTGTAATTCTCACTGGAACCGTAAGCGTTCTGCATCAAATAAATCAAACGCCCATAAAAAGAGATTGCGGAAGATAACCTTTATGAGTAGAACTAGATTTATAAATAAGGGGAAATAAACATTGATGAGCAAAGAGCAAGTACAAATGTGTTGTCAATGTTTTATATATTTCACGTAACCGTGGTGAAGGTGGAAGTAGCTTCCTAAATTTCTAAAAGGTCAAACAACACAACCTTCAACTGGAAAGAGGTACAGAGTCATAACGAAAACCTTAAACATCAATGACAGGATAAACGGTTTGACAATACACAAGTGTGAAGGCCATCGAAGCAAAAGTAATCATCCCCAGACAGGCCACATCCTGAAAGCAGCAGGAACAACGGTCATGTAGAGAGTGATGAGCTTCACCGCCATCGTCTCATGTGTATCTATTCATCATGTAAGTCAGGATGCCTCTGGAAGAAAAACCCTTTGGCTTGTCGTGTTTGTCGAGCACTAGTACGTGTCAGTGGAGAGATAAAGGTTAATTAGATCTACAGGATCTGCTCGATCTCTGCCCTGTGGTCTCTTAAAGCTTTTACAGCTTCACAACATTAACACGGACATCGGTCATTTGTGACGTCAGAAATATTAAGATCGGAGATCTGTGATGTCTGGAGTACGAATGCTCGACACTTGTGACGTCAGAAGTACTCATGGTGGTCAATAGTGATGTGAAAATACTGTTAAAATCTCTGCTCGTGTCGCCGAATAAATTCATTAGAATATGGTTCACATTTATGAGTAAAAAGCGGAATGTCCCCTCGGCGCATATACAAAAAACAAACACACAGGGAAAACACACAGCTTCGGTTTTCACACACTGTGGTCATGTCATTCTTAGTTTGAAAGAGAAAGTCGGCCTGATGAAAGAGTACCTGGTGATTATGTGACTTTCGAATGCTGACCTCAAAGCCAAAGACCGAACACGTTTATTCCCGTTCTTTTTTCTTTGACCTTAATTTTTCTGTCTCTGAGCTGTGGCTAAAGAGAAAATGATTAAACACTACACTACAGATCCAGAAAAGTGTATTGTGATGTCACTGATCAGGAGATATTTCCTCATCACGCCATCGCCCCACCCTGCCCCTACGTCATACTGTAATTTGAGCAGGATGTATTCTTCCAGCAGTATCTCCGGTCCTGCAGCCTCGTGAACTCTCGCTGGCTTTTGGAAAGCCGGAATTTCTAGAGCTTTGTCTCAGTTTGTGCTGTTTAGCTTTCTGTTAACATCCTGACAACATAAACTGTCTGACTGCTCAACACTGCGGCTCTCTGACTTCAGCTGATGGGCTTTTAATGAATAGATTAGACAGGGTGAAGGAGAAGTGACGCTCCTGAAGCTCTCGCCCTGCAGCTGACTCGGTTAGAGAAGAGGATTTGAATTTGCAGAGTTCTGCATGATCTCAGGCTTGACATGTGACCACTATGTTCACACTAAGCACACTGCTAGTAGCTTTAACTGATTCTGTCGACTCGTGCTTCAATCCACTCACTGTCTCTTTGTCTGTCTGTACGTCTCTTTGTCTCAGTTAATCTGTCTGTCTCTCTGTTTATTGCTCTTTTTTCCTTTTGATCTGTCTCAGTCTCTCTCACTGCCTTTTCATCCATCTCTCTGCCTATATGTCTCAGTCTATTTCAGTCCATCTATCGCTCTCTTTCTCTCTGCCTAAAATCTAAAATCTGATTGGTCAGCAAAAAGGTAAACAATTGTTTCTATGGTGACGGCTCATACGCAGGGACTTCTTGTTTGGAAACCTTTAACTTTTAGAGAAGTCCTACAACTTATAAGCATTTTCAAAAGACTCAAATTTTTCCAGCTGAGACAAATGTCAGGATGGAGGAGTAAAATGCCAGGCTACATTTTTTGAGAGAGAGAGAGAGAGAGAGAGAGAGAGAGAGAGAGAGACACTAGCAAGGAACTGACTTATCACATACAGCGTAGGTGCGAACAGGCACTAACTTGTCTCTCACTCAGATGTTCCACAACATGAACGCTAAACCTTCATGAAGCATGATGTGACAATGACATCCATTAATAACTTAGACACTGTAATCATTTGCCAATCTCAGTGGTTTAAGCAGAATAAAATAATATATAAAAGTTAAGTTTTTACGGACAGATATCGCTCTGTACCCTGGGAATCCTTGGGGAACTCTGATCACTGCTTGGTTCATCTTATTCAAACATACAGGCAAAAACTAAAATCTGCTAAGATTGTACTGCACTGACTCGAGTAGCTTTGAAGCTGGAACTGAGAACCGACACCGTGACGTCTTACATCGGTTTTTGTGAAGGCGTGTGTGCACCAACCAAAACCTTCTGCAAATTCAGTAACAGCAAGCCATGCATGGTTCATAGCCAAACTGAAAAAAATCGACATGCCAAGGAATATGCCTACAGAGGGAAGGACAAAGCCCTGGATAAGCAGGTCAGTAACCTACTGACAAAAGAGGAAGTTTGGTCCGTCACAGTAGCTGCTGACGCAGTTCTACACTGCAGTCATTCAATCTGTCCTGTGCACGCACATCCATCACCATCTGGTTTGGAGCAGCAACAAAAAAGGAAAGGAACAGACTGTAACAGTAAAAACAGCAGAAAAAAAATAATTGGTGCCCCCCTGCCCACTCTCCAGGACTTGTATCATACAAGAACCAGAAACCGGGCAGGAAAAAATCACTACTGACACTTCACACACTGGACACCTCCTCTTTCAGCTCCTCCCTTTTCTCAGATGCTACAGAGCTTTGCTTACCAAAACTGACAGACAAAGGAAGAGTTAGTTTCTTTCCCCAGACAATCACCCTGATTAACAACTCACCATAATTATATTCCCTGCTTCATATCTATAAGTACTGCATTATCAGAACTGTCAGTCATCACATCATCCGTACGAGTTACACACACTACTGCTGCTGTACTGTATGTTGTACAAAAGCATAATATTGCACAATACTGTTTTTGCACTACCATGCACTTCTCACACTTTAAGTACATAACTGATCAGTCATATATTCTGTTTTCATATTTAATACTCATACTGTCTATCGTCTCACATCGTCTGTAGTGTCTTATCTTGTATATTCCAAGCTAAATGTATAGTATAGTGTTATCTAGCGGAGAACCTCACCTGGTCACTCAACACCAGCGCCATCACCAAGAAAGCCCAGCAGCGTCTCTACTTCCTCCGAAGGCTGAGAAAGGCACATCTCCCTCCCCCAACCCTGACCATGTTCTACAGAGGGACCATTGAGAGCATCCTGAGCAGCTGCATCACTGTCTGGTTTGGGAACTGTACGATCTCGGATCGCAAAACCCTGCAGCGGATAGTGAGGACAGCGGAGAAGATCATTGGGGTCTCTCTTCCCTCTATCATGGACACTTACACCACACGCTGCGTCCGCAAAGGCAACAGCATTGTGGATGACCCCACACACCCCTCACACACACTCTTCACCCTCCTGCCGTCTGGAAAAAGGTACCGAAGCATTCGGGCCCTCACGACCAGACTGCGTAACAGTTTCTTCCCACAAGCCATCAGACTTCTCAATAACCGAACTGTACTATACTGAGCACAACATACACACATATCATCTGTATGGACTGCACAGACCCTCACAAAACACACACACTGTTTTGCACACTTTTCTGCTGTTTTTGCACATATTGGACAATATCTCAGTCATCTGCTGTTTTTTGCACAACTCCATATATAATCCAAAGGACCTGCTGCTAAGAACCTGCTGCTGTTCATTCTTTTACTGCACAAAATACTGTTTGAACATTCAGTATTTACACTGGTCGGTCGGCGCTGTTTCTGTTACTGTGTATTGTCTTTTGTGTATTGCATTTTTTGTACTTTTTGTATTGTCTTGTAACTTAATGTCTGCACTGTTTTTTGTCCTGCACTGTCTTTTGTCCTGCACTGTCTTGCTTGTCTTGTCCTGCACTGTTTGCACCAGGTTGCACAGTTGCACTTTATGTGGCTAAGACTACTTACATGTCCTTAGCCCTGTCTTTGTTTTATGTAGCACCTTGATCCTGGAGAAACGTTGTCTCATTTCACTGTGTACTGCAACAGCTATATATGGTTGAAATGACAATAAAAAGCTTCTTGACTTGACTTGACTTGATTTATGTCTGTACTATTGAGAGTCACGAATAGCTGGAACCGAATTCCTTGTGTGTGTGTGTGAATGCACTTGGCCAATAAACCGGATTCTGATTCTGATATGAAAAAACACTTCCTCATGGAATGTTAACGTTGCTATAGTAACGTTTTAAATAAATTGCTGTATAAATGATAAACCGCATTAAAATATCTGTCCACGTTGATACAGCAAAGAGGATTTTTGCAGCACAAGCGCATTAACATCAACGGAGAAAAAAAATAAAAAGAGCCCTGAGTATTAAACCCTGGGAAAATATCTGTTTAACAAATCACAAGTTCAAACAGGTCAGTCTGTGAATCCTGGTCCACGGTGCACACAGATGCACCATGTGCTTCAAAGAGAAACTTGAGATTGGGAAAGATCTGCATGCGAAAGCACAAACTCGAAAAGCGTCTTGATAAGAAGGAAGCCACGAGGACTAAATGTTGCTCTGTAAGCGTGTGATCAGCTGAGTCAGACACAGAAACCATCTTCAGTGTCAAGTCAGTGGAAGGATTTCCACCCAATGCTCACGCATACGGCGACTATTTCGAGTTCGGAAGATCCTTTCCGGAAAGAAAAAGAAAGAAGTACTAACCCACAACTTTAGAGCATGAATTCACAAAGCTGATGAACAGCAGGTTGTTATTTCCCAAGATGCACTGATGATGATGATGATGACGATGATGATGATGAGAACATGGGTAACATACTAAGTAACTTAAACAACTACAAATGCAGACCCGATTCTTTGGGCTTCAGAAAATCTGCACCACTTAACCACAAGTTGCATTTGATAGCTTAAGTCCTTTTTTTTTTTTTTTACACAAATATGAAGTTTTTAAAAATTTACATAGGTGATGTTTAAACCTACATCCTCATTCCCACTCATGCTCACAAATCCCTGCATACAGGATCTACACTGAGCACCACGCTGTCCACATGGAATTCCTTCAAACACATACACAACAATATCCCGGCCCGGAAATTTTCCAAAGTTTTTCAAACAGGAAAACTTCTCAGGCTTCTGATGAGGTCGTTAAAGCTTATACCTTTTTTATCGTGTCCTTAAGACACTTTAGGTTATTCGTACAAGAAACATATAAAGAAAAAACATATATAAATATGACGTATTACAGCTTTAATGCAATCCAGACTCCCAAACAGCCGAAGCTAATCCTTTAGCTAAGAGTCAGTACGTGTTCCTGGTGGATTTCTGTTATAAAGTTTAACAAATGTGTGTCGTCTATACATAAAAAAAGAAAAACGACATTAGAAAGACCCGTTGATATTATTATTATTTAGCATAAGATGCTAATAACGCTAATAATGCTAATAAAGTTTTAGCGCGCGAGCGCTAGTGACTTTTTACATCCAGCAGCAAAATAAAAAATTTACGAATGACAAAACTCACCTGCCACGTCTCGGAGAGTAAAATTATAACTCCTAACAGCCCTAAAATGTAGGTTAATCGCAAAAGAGTCATCTTTCTGCCCTCCTGCGCGTCACCGGGTAGGTCTGAGAACTAGCGCTCGCGCTGTAGTCATCTGTCACAACTATATCCTCACTGCGCATGCGCGGGAGCTGAAGCGGCTGGAATGTTGCGCATGCGCAGTCGGATCGAGCTGATTAACGGATTGTTATTATTATTATTTAATCAGTTCATTATGAAGATGGTCAGAAAGTAAAAAAGTTTTTTTTGGTTGAAATCGTACATGAAATATTTTACTTTTTTGAATGCTATGATGAATTTTTGAATCATATTTAGTTTGTATTTCATAATTGATTACAAATATCATAATAATAATAATAATAATAATAATAATAATAATAATAATAATAATAATAATAATAATACACCTTATATCACTACAACAGTAGTGTTGCACATGTTATGATTAGTATTATTGCTATGTTTGTTGTTCCTGTATGTCTTGTAATGAGCACTTGACTCATGTGTTATTATTAAAATCGTTGCTTTTTCATTATTAATGTCATATGATCTCTTCCTATTCTCGGAACAGGTCATTAGATGTTATTTACAAACACCATGACTTGGATCTTTGGGTATTTTCCCTTCATGACTTTCAAAAATGACTATAAATCTCTAAAGTTAATCTCTGCTGCCCCCTGGTGTTCCTCTGCAGTAATTACACAGCAGTAGATGCTCTGTAATCAGAATCAGGTTTATTGGCCTGTTCACACACACAAGGAATTTAGTTCCAGCTGCTTGTGACTCTCAAAAGTACAGACATAAATAACACTATACTATACAATACTATAATGTACAGTAACATTTTCCTCTCTACCTCAAATTGAGTGAATTATTCAAGTCATGACTGTTAAGTAAACACACACACACACACACACACACACACACACACACACACACACATACACACACACACACACACACACACACACACACTAAATATATAGACTGTTTTATAATGATTTTATAATTTGCAATGTGGACATATTTGTATTTGTTTGAAGAAGAACTGCATACTGTATGTGTCTGACGGTTAAGGGTGCACATACTTTTGGCCACATCATGAATTTTAATCTTTAGCTGATATTCTCTAAGCTTGAAAACTTCCCCTACCTGTTTAACTCATTAAAAATAACAAAAGACATGCATGATGTGAGTAGCAGCCACTTCCTGTAATCATGGTCGGTTTTATATAATTATTTCATTTTATAGAGACCTCCACACATCTGTGACTTCATATCTTAAACATGAGCTAAATCACTTCATTCAGGAAATCAGATCCGGTGAGAGAAACTACAGAACCGTGAGATACACCTCTACTAAAAACTCACTGAATAAACAGGACGTGACTCAGTTTCAGGTAAAATATTAAGCACCTCGACGCATCTCGCTTCTGATTGGTTAGAAACATAATGATTCATTTGGTAGTTCGGATTCACTTCTGGTTTATATTAAATCTGATTATTCTAACACACGAGCTCGTTCGAGTCACACTCCGTATTAACGGCCTTAACGGAACAGACAGAGGTGAAAAGCTGTCATTTGTCCATCACAGGACTGTCTTCAGGACTCGAGTGTACACTCTGTTGTTTTTCTGGCTGTGAGTGTGATCTAAAATGAGTCTGGAGTGTTTTAGATGTGTGTTTTTCTCTCTGTTGAGAACCTTACACAAAATTTTAGTGTTGAAGATGGATCTTTAAACGAACAAACACTCGGAACATCTCAGAGAGCAGAAATGGGTTTCATATCAACATTTACTCTGAAGACACGAACATCAGTGTGGGAAAAAAAATCACTTTTTTTTTTTTACTTTTCTATGAATATTAAATTCTATGAATTGCCCCATGTATTCTAGAGAAAAACAGGAACACTACATATTCAATCCAATAAATTCCCGAGTTGCATGGTGGCTTAGTATTTAGCACGTTCGCCTCACACCTCCAGTGTTGGGGGTTCGATTCCCGCCTCCGCCTTGTGTGTGTGGAGTTTGCATGTTCTCCCCGTGCCTCGGGGGTTTCCTCCGGGTACTCCGGTTTCCTCCCCCGGTCCAAAGACATGCATGGTAGGTTGATTGGCATCTCTGGAAAATTGTCCGTAGTGTGTGAGTGTGTGAGTGAATGAGAGTGTGTGTGTGTGTGACCTGCGATGGGTTGGCACTCCGTCCAGGGTGTATCCTGCCTTGATGCCCGATGACGCCTGAGATAGGCACAGGCTCCCCGTGACCCGAGAAGTTCGGATAAGCGGTAGAAAATGAATGAATGAATGAATGAATGAATGAAATTCCCGAGTGTCTACATTCATGTGCGCTTCATATTAACACCGCTGTGGAGTGAGACAGGAACATGCTGATAATAAGACGAAACGATCATCTCCGGATGCATAATTTGTAGTAATTTAGACATTTTGTTAGAGTAAATAATAAACACACGTCATGCTACATCACATCACATCACCAACCACCGATTCATTCCCTCTTATACCACACCTTCAAGTCTTATTCCTTATCTAGTAGACGGATGTTTTTTAAGAACATCCTGAGCAAATGAATGTGATAGGGAGAAAGGATCAAATGAGACCTGTACAAAACACACACTTTATTTAGTTTACTTTTTAAAAGTAATAATTATAGTCGAGAGGGCATAGATGGAAACGTCAAGGAGCAATAATCTTATTAAGCTTTTTTTTTTTTTTTTTTTAGCACAAAATCTGAAGAAGAGAATCTTACTGTACACGATCACACATTTCTCTTGGAGCCTCCTTTATGTTTTTCCGTAGCGCAACCTTTAAAACATTTCTAACAGTTTGACAACGAGTGAGTGCAGCAACGTGACGAGACAAGAACTGATGTACAGACCAGACGTGGAGGACAGACGCGTGACCGTACACGGCTTGTACAGTATAACATACTGTGATAGATGTGTGTAATAGATATGTTTGATCCTGCTGTCTCTCAGGAAAGACGTGTGGCTCAGCTTCGGTGGGGAAGAGGGGAAGCTGGATGCGCTACAGGACAAAGTCTGAACGTAAGACACGATGAGTTTCTTGATCTTTTAAAATGGTTTTCAGATTAGAGAGTCTGATTGTGGGACTGTTTGAAAGAAGGCAGCATCACGTCAGGGTTCTTTAGTTCTGCCGTTCGATTTTGTTTTAGAGAAATATTATCGATTTATCAGAATATGACATTATTAAGTGTGATGTTCTGAACTCCATACGTGTACAATAAGGTTGTCGTCTTCTCTACAGAGTCACGGTCAAGTCTTTTCCCAATCGGTATAAAACCTCAAACAGGAAGGAAA
This sequence comes from Tachysurus fulvidraco, assembly GCF_022655615.1. Classification (NCBI taxonomy): domain Eukaryota; kingdom Metazoa; phylum Chordata; class Actinopteri; order Siluriformes; family Bagridae; genus Tachysurus; species Tachysurus fulvidraco. The sequence goes on from NC_062539.1 coordinate 3,178,080, forward strand.
TGCACAAGGATCAAAATACAGAAAAAAGTCTTTTAAAGTCTGTTCTGACAGAAAATGAAGCTAAAATGAAGGCTACGGAAAAGAGTTGGCCTTGGGAGTGAAATAAGCGGTGATTCGAGTTTTTCTCAAATCCTGTATGTAGTAAGACTACTTCTGAATAGGTTTAAAATTCTGAGACATATGGATGTGAGTCTGTCACAGCTTCCATCTCCAAAGACACACAAAAACTCAAGAAGTTCATGGTAGTTTAAAGCCTCCACCAAAGCATTGCTACGTTCTGCCATTGTAAGTCCAATCTCGTGGCTTTTACAGACTCCGCCCACTCCTGACGCGTGCTAGTGCACCTCCACGCCCATGTACTCCGAGTTCTCGGCGGCCGGGAGGTGACCGTTCGGTTTGGTCCCCAGAGGAAAGAAGTCCTGCTGGTAGTCGGGGTTGTCCATGCTGTTCTGCGCGATGTAGCCGTGCCCATGCCCGTTCAGCTGCTTCTGGCTGGACGTGAAGGGGGAAAACGGCTGAGAGTGGGAGGTGTTTAGGTACTCAGGGGCGGAGTTAGGAGAAGTGACGGTGGTTGGGTTTTTGAAGCAGTTCAGGTACTCCTCCTCTGTCTCATCCAGGGCTGAAGACGCCGGGTGCTGATAGATGGGGTTAGCCATGTCCGAGACCACAGAGCTGCTGTTCTGGTTCATGTATTCTGGTTGGAGAAAAGAGATTTAAAGAGGTTCAGTAAAAAAGTCACATCCACCCAGAACATTTTATCTCCACACCAGCAGAGGTCCCCATCCCATGAATATGCTATATGATCAAGTCAAACTTTAATTCGTTGCAAACATCTCATTTGTGTAAGACCTAAGTCTTATTTGAAACCTTTAAAATGAATGCCAGGTTCTTGACTTCTGCCTCATGGCTTTTTCCCCCCTCATTTATTTAAACTATTTGTTAATGACCTTTATGTCCTTGATCATGGATTGCGTCAAACTCGTATGATCTGGGTGTGAACGGTGACGTGTGTAGAGGATATGATTCACAGAGGCATCGTTAAACAAGCGCCATGACGACACGTCTCTCCGATAGATAGCTATGTTAGTCATGAGTAAGAATGTAGACCAGTTCAGCATCATTCCATCTCGTGGTCCCGTCTAAACGCAAACCCTGATCCATTAGTCCTGACAAAGGCGGCACATAAAAAGCGTGTGCATACTGAGCGGTGACATCCATGAAGACATGACCTTTGACCCTTGTTTACCTGGAGCAGGCTGGAAGTCTCCATCCAGGAAGCGTTCGGTGGGGTCGGGGATGTAGCGCAGCATGATGCTGTTCTCACGACCGGGGACGAGAGCCTGAGAGGGACACGAACACAGCAGCGTTACTCACTAATACAGACGTGGAATCCAGAGATACCTGAGGAACTAATGCTATATAACAGATATTACTCAAATAAAACAGACACCAAATGTGTCCTAGTCTGAAAACTGAATGAGAATTAAATATTGCTTTTAAATTAAACATGAAAAAACTGCTCCTGAATTTAGCAGGCACAATTGTGATTTTTATTCATTTCTTCTTCTTATTATTTATATTTATGGCATTTGGCAGATGTTCTTTATCCGATATTTATCTATCTGATATTTATCTACCTATCTATCTATCTATCTATCTATCTATCTATCTATCTATCTATCTATCTATCTATCTATCTATTTATTTGTGTATCTGTTTATTTATTTATTTATTTGCTTGTTTATTTGTTTATTTATTTATTTATCAAATTTTATCAATTTTTTTGTATCTACATGTATATATTTCTTAATTTAAGTTAAACACTGAGATTTGATTACATTTTTTTATTTGTTTGTTTGTTTATTAAATTTTATCTATATTTTTTGTATCTATATATTTCTTAATTTAAATTAAACATTGAGATTTTATTACATTTATTTATTTATTTATTAAATTTTATCTATATTTTTTGTATCTATATATTTCTTAATTTAAGTTAAACATCAACATTCTATTTATTTATTTATTTGTTTGTTTGTTTGTTTGTTTGTTTATCAATCATTTTTCTACACATATTTATTTATTCCACCTTTGACTCATTCTAATGGCAGATAATTTAAGAAGTTCTCAAATCTTTAGTCCTAGAATTAATTCTAAGCAAATGTAAACTTTAAAGCGTGTCATCGATGCGGTTCTACTACATTAATAACACGTTCAGAAACGTGTAAAGTAAACGTGGCATCTGAAATAAAACGGGAACGAAATCAAAGCTTTTCTCCCATTTCACTTTTTGGTGCTGGAACGTTACAAAACCCGAGCGGAAGAGAAAGGTCTTGTCCGTAGTTTACAGCAGAACACGGCACACGAACGTATTTCAAGTATATCAGGAAGAAGAAAGAAACAAACAGTACAAGAAGCGCTCAGGGGCTTTTTAACAGAACTCACTTACCCCGTTCCTGTTCTGGCATGAACCGATGCTGCTGTTCAGGCTCTGAAACGACAACAAGGAGCACGACGAGGTGAACAATCGCAAGAAGATTTGACCTTTTTTATTCTCTTTACCGTTTAAAACCGATTCCCTGCAAAGAACTGTTAGAGAAGTGTAAAAGTTGTACTAAATGATAACTCGTGTTTATTTCCACTCTGCTGTTGACTCTTACTACTGCGATCAGCTGCTGCATGCAATAAAATAACATTCGAATAAATTTTTTACTTTTTTTTATTCTTATTTTTATTTTTTTTACGCACACATTAACACAGATTTTGTATTTACCGTCAAACTGCATTTTATTTTGCTGAGATCATTTTTTTTTTTTGGTCATTTTTTTCTCTCTCTCGTTTTATTAGAATTTTTTTCTAACGATTCTTGTCCGTTTTTCTTTCTTTTTAACGATGCATTTCCTTCCTTTTTTTTTATCTCCTTTGTGTCAATCGCCAACAAAACCGTAAGTTTGGGTCTGTAGATGGGTGCGGTAGCAGTAAAATATTCAGGATAGTTAAACAAACATCAAGAAGCTTTTTTTTTTTTTGCCTTGAAGAGTGAAAAAAAGGAGCAATTCTTTTTTCATTAATTCTCGTTTTTCACAAGCTGTCATTTGTCAGCTAGGATGTTTTTGTTTTTTTTACGCATCTGCTCTCATGTCATTGAGTCTATACATGTTCGAATTCTGCTTTATGTCTCAGCTTAATACGTCCAGACGTCATCTCTGTATTTTCATTCATTTTATCCAAATCCTATTTCCTGTGTCTTCACATGACCTCGTGATTGTGCTCTGTGTCATTGTGAAATCTTGTGGTTGTGCTGTGAGGATGACTGCGGAGTCTGACGTATATTTCAAACTGTACTCTTTGTTAGGGGTCGAACAGCTCTGTCAACATTTTCTTTTGTTCTCGGCCGAGCCGAACTTGACGGATGACTAATGACAAGATAATAACTCGTCTCTTTCGAGCTCGGCTTTGCGTTACGTCCGTGTTTTGAACAGAAGCAAATTGAATTTCCTGTAAAGTTGAAGAAAATCGGCTCACTATCAGCAGCTAAACCAGAAAAGGTCATGAGGGTTCTTTCTCTTTCTCTCTCTCTTTCTCTCTCTCTCACTTTTTAAGAGGTAAAAGCTAAATAGGCTACCATGTGCGAAGATGAAATCCAGCCCATAAATGGCTTTAGCTTGAAGTCTGAGTTATATAAACCCCTGCTTCACGCAGAGTCCGTTTTTTCCCCCTTCAGCCAAATGGTTGTGAACAAGACGTTTCGCCTGCAAAGGCAATCACACTTGAAAGGCTGGAGGGAGTTTAGCGAGCTCTCAGCAATGGGCAAGAAGCCAAAACACGATGAGGCCATTTCTGTGATTTTTTTTCAGTGCACAGTGCTCATTAATCAGCAGGCACCTGGGAGGAAGCGGGCGCGGAGACGGCAGCACATGAGTGAACAGGAAACGGGCGGAAAAGTCAAGTTGGGCCAGTAGAAAGCAGGCCAGGTACCAGATCTGTTTCTGTAGCAGGGGCTCAAAGTAGAGCACTCATACGTCTATACTTCAGTAGTTCATTACCTGAAGCTACTCTAGTGCTCTGTTACTAAGGGCATGCATTACAATGTGGATCCTCTGGCTATGGTTACTCTAACGCTGGCAGCACGGATCCTTTATTACTATAAAAACATACAGTATAGCAATCTTATTACTATTTGGTATATTTTCACTCCAATATCCTTTATCGTCGTGGCCTAATGGTTAGAGAGTCTGATTTGTAACCCAAAGGTTGTGGGTTCGAGTCTCAGGCCAGCCACGACTGAGGTGCCCTTGAGCAAGGCACCGAACCCCCCAACTGCTCCCCGGGCGCCGCAGCATAAATGGCTGCCCACTGCTCCGGGTGTGTGTTCACGGTGTGTGTGTGTGTGTTCACTGCTGTGTGTGCACTTTGGATGGGTTAAATGCAGAGTACAAATTCTGAGTATGGGTCACCGTACTTAGCCGTATGTCACGTCACGTCACGTCACTTTGAATAATGAAGTGTGATGTATTGGTACTTTAATACTACATAATATGCTGCATTATAAAGTACTCAAGTTCTTTAAAATGTGGTGTAATGTTACTGTTACAGAGTGTATATAATACTGTCTCAGTACGGTATAGCAATGAAGCGTAGTGTATTGTAACTCTATCACTATATAGGTAGTATGGTACATTATTGTTACTCGATTATTATAAAGGATGTATTATTAATCTATTACAATAAAGTGTTGCATTACTACTCTGTTGTTGCTATGTGTTACTACATAGTATGGTGTATTAATACTCTATTACAATGAAATGTAGTTATTATTACTCTATTACTACATAATATGGTGTGTTATTATTGTATTTCTCTAAAATGTGTACTGTTACTCTGGTACAATGGAATCTTGTGTATTATCACTCTATTATTATACTATTATATTATATTATTTTATATATTATATTATTACTATATTATTACTATATTATATATGTATATTACTATTATTACTATTATATATTATTATACTTGAGTACCAGTCAGTATGCAGTATGTCCGTTACGATAAAGCTAAACTTTATTATACCATCATATACACCGTACTGTTTAGCTACTGTAGCATAGCAGATATTACCCAACAAAATGCTTGTAGGTAAGATGTGTCTACTATGAGTGTGTGAGTGTTATTACCACAGAGTGCAGTAGCTTTGTACGAGACGTGCTGGGGCTGCTGAAGAAGCCGTGGTTGGGCAGTAAATACTCATCAGCATCCACGGCCTCATCCAGATCCACCTCACTCATCAGAGTGCGGTAGAATTTGTTGTCTGTGGGGCTGGGCAAGTGCATCCGCTCGTCACCCTGCAAAACAAAAATACTAAAGATGCACTGCATTTTGGTCTGTCATGTTATTCACCTGTCTACCCTGGCTAACTCTAATACTATATATCCATTCCTCCATCCATCCATCCATCCATCCATCCATCCATCCATCCATCCATCCATCCACCTCAGTCATGTTAAATTCTGAGTGAGTGCTGATTATTGTCTATAAGAGCAGAGCCCTGGTAGTAGTTCTGGCTGCATGCTGTATATTAATGCACTGGTTCTAATATTCATTCCTTCATTCATTTTCTACCGCTTATCCGAACTACTCGGGTCACAGGGAGCCTGTGCCTATCTCAGGCGTCATCGGGCATGGAGGCAGGATACACCCTGGATGGAGTGCCAACCCATCGCAGGGCACACACACACTCTCATTCACTCACACACACACACTACGGACAATTTTCCAGAGATGCCAATCAACCTACCATGCATGTCTTTGGACCGGGGGAGGAAACCGGAGTACCCGGAGGAAACCCCCGAGGCACGGGGAGAACATGCAAACTCCACACACAAGGCGGAGGCGGGAATCGAACCCCCAACCCTGGAGGTGTGAGGCGAACGTGCTAACCCTATATCACCGTGCCCTCACTGCAGCTCACCTGAATGACAAGGTAACGTTTTGGATCTCGTGCCATCTTGGAAAATTCTGCGATGAGCTCCCTGAATCTTGGTCTGCTGTCTGCGTCTATCATCCAGCCTAAGATAAAAAAAAATACAGTATGATATTTAGGACATGTATTTAGTTGGTAAAAGTATGTTATGGTATGCTATATCATGGAATTTTACCTTCAGATCATCTTTATATCATATCAAAACATTTGATTCCTGTCTCAGGAGAAGAGACACACGCCAAACCTTCAACACTTACATTTCACCATGATCATGTAGACGTCGATGGTGCAGATCGGCGGCTGAGGGAGTCTCTCTCCTTTCTCTAAGACCCCGGCGATTTCACTGGCAGGAATTCCGTCGTAAGGCTTCGTCCCGAATGTCATCAGCTCCCAGACGGTCACACCTCCAGAGACGATCGCATAAAAGTTAATAGAAAAGCACGTTCCCGAAGACCTCGTAAGCTAACGGTACGCTGACCAAGCAACTTAATAGTGACTTGAATGTATTCACTAATAATACATTTGACAAATATCTTCTTATGCATACACAATTTCTCATGCTGTTTTTTTGCTAGAGATTTACTTCTTACCATAACTCCATATGTCACTTTGATGCGTGTAGGTCCGGTGAAGGATGGATTCGAGCGCCATCCATTTTATCGGCACCTTAACAGTGAGAAAAAAAAAGAAGGTTATAAACAAGTCCTTAGGTTCCACCACTTTAGAGTTAGAGGAAGAATCACCCTCAACAACCTGCAATATTTACAGTATAAATGATATAAATGTCACATGTTTAAAATGAAATGATGAGATTTTGGTTTAAACGACGTGTTTGGTAACTTTTCCCGCCATCGTTCGAAGGCTTCCTGAAATATATTGTGTTTCGGGGTGGGGAAATTTTTCCTTTAGGTTCGAAGATAGAGACATAACATTGGAGATGTTTGTATGATTTTTTATATAGTTTTTTTATACAGTTTTCTTAGATTATACTAACTATTTCTTAGTTTATACTTTCTTATTATTTTATTCTCAGATTATTTTTTTGCTTTTTTTTAATACTTTTTTACATTCTTTATTCTTATACCGGACAGTTGCATAAAGCAGTTCACTGAATATCGTACCCTGTATGTATGTGTATGTGACAAATATAATTTGATTTGAGATAATTACATATATATATATATATATATATATATATATATATATATATATATATATATATATATATATATATATATATATATATATTTTTATACATTTCACAAAGCTGGGGGGTCACGGTGGCTTAGTGGTTAGCACGTTTGCCTCACACCTCCAGGGTTGGGGGTTTGATTCCCACCTCCGCCTCGTGTGTGTGGAGTTTGCATGTTCTCCCCGTGCCTCGGGGTTTCCTCCGGGTACTCCGGTTTCCTCCCCCGGTCCAAAGACATGCATGGTAGGTTGATTGGCATCTCTGGAAAATTGTCTGTAGTGTGTGAGTGTGTGAGTGAATGAGAGTGTGTGTGTGCCCTGTGATGGGTTGGCACTCCATCCAGGGTGTATCCTGCCTCGATGCCCGATGACGCCTGAGATAGGCACAGGCTCCCCGTGACCCGAGAAGTTCGGATAAGCGGTAGAAAATGAATGAATGAATGAATGAATGAATTTCACAAAGCTCTCTGCTCTTCTCTATTTGTTCTCAGGTGTTAAAGCAACGCTACAATCCAAAACCAAAATGTATCCATTTAACTGTCGTAGCTAGTTTCACTATTTTCTTAGCATTTTCTGGTTTTAAAGATGAAGATGGAGGAAAATTCCTTTCAGGTGATGTATCTGGAGTCGTAAAGTAGTTTTGTGGTTAAAATGGAGCTGATGGGATGTAATGGAAAGTGAGAGATTTTAGTGGAAGAATGTTAAACACTACATGCACTGCGTGATCGATAACATCTTCCGTCATCCATGATCATAATTCAGCATAATTCAGATCATCCATCAAGACCGTACTGTACGCGCTCACCTTCCCTCCGTCTGCGTGGTACGCTTTCTCGTCGGCATTGAGGAGTTTGGCCAAGCCGAAATCGGTGATCTTCACATGCTGAGGAGTTTTCACCAGCACGTTGCGTGCGGCCAAATCCCTGTGCACCAGGTGGCGCTCTTCCAAGTAGTTCATCCCCTGAAATAAGCAGAAAAAACACAATTTCCATAAAGGGGAAAGGATGTATGATATGGGGAATGGGAGCAGCTGGTTTTCCTTTATAATATGTGTTTTTTTTATTTCATTTGTGCAAAAAATAAATAAATAAAATCCAGTTCTTGTCATTACACGCCGATGATTGATGAGATGTGGATTAATTTTTATGGATATATATATAATGCAGGTCAAATTCATATTTGAAAATGTAATAAAGCATCCAGCGTGTGCTTCAAAAGATTCAAAGAGACATTTATTCACTGGGGAAATCAAATTCTTTTTCAAGGCCTTCAGGGAATTCTGGCAAATGCTGATGTATAGTTTTATCCGCCTTCCCGTAGAGTTTATCTCAGCACATCAGACGTCAGAGCAGGAGAGACAGATGCCATACCCTGGGATGACGACGATGAAAAACTGCTGGGATAATCGTTTTTTTATTTAATGACTCCTCATGGACCGATGGAATATAGCGCGATAGACAAAGTCGCTAGAGAAGAAAGATGGATTTCTGGGGAAAATATAACTTGCTCGTCTTTTTGAACTCGTGTACATCATGGGAAATAATTCTCACGTGTCTAAGGTTTGCATCCTCATTCACATGCCTGGCTTTATCTGAATGTACAAATGTGCGTCAGTATGGTGTTTAATTCGACACAGCTTTGTGTTTGTTTTTTATTTTTTAATTACTGTAAGGCAAAAAATTCTCAAGCAGGGATCAAAAAAATACTCATGAGCCCTAAAAAGACAAGAGTTAAACATTATGTGAATATATAATTATATATATAAGTCATAACCAAAAAAAAAATAATAATAATCCGCAGAAACATTAAAGGTCATTAGAGGTTATTAAAGTTTGTTGTATAAGTAAAAAAAACTTCCTAACATTCCCATTTTAATATTTTAATTTGAACCAAGTGTTAAAACACAAAAACGTTGACAACCAGCCAAACCCAAGTGTGTGTATTTACCTCAGACTTTTGCACCCTACTGTAAGTGATAACTGGCTTTTGGTCTGGCTCTGTTCTACCTTCGTAATGGCATTTAACTAAGATGGAGGCCGTTCTCCGTACCTTAGCAATCTGAACACACCAGTTGAGCAGGGGCTGCGAGCCGATGTTGTCCTTGTTCGCCTTGACGTATTCGAGCAGGCAGCCATAGGGCATGAGCTGGGTCACCAGCTGCACGTTGGAGGTCAGGCAGATGCCCAACAGGCGGCAAACGTGCGGATGTTCCACGCTCGCCATCACATAGGCCTCCTGAAAGCACATAAACGCTCGTGAATGACAATTTGAAGCAAGCCGGAGATTCGATCGAACCCTTTTTACCAGCATGCTGACGTTCAAATCGGCTTTTCAATCAGTATAAACGAATAAATAATAATTTCATCGCCTGATATAAAACAGATATAAAATAATTTAAAAAAAAAGATGAACAAACACTTGCAGCATCTCAGAGAGCAGAAACGGGTTTGATATCATCGTTTACTCTAAAGATACCAACAAAAAAAAGAAATACTTCTGAAACACTACAAATTCAGTCTATTCTGTTACAGCAGAATATTTTTTGCTCGCTGGATTAATTATCATACATGGATGACACACGATTTTTCCACAATACAGCAGAACACAGTGTAGGTACAGTAGCATCTCCTGCTAGCATCACATTCTCTCACCTCACAGTTAAACATATCCTTAAAGATGATAACATGTCCATAAAGCAGGTTCAAAGATATTATCGGGTATATTATTGTTAGCTTGTTCGTATATTATTATATACTCGTTTGTTTTCGTCTGTATTCGTGAAGTCGACAAGCTAACTAGCTCATTGCATTACATTAGCCTAGTTGGCACAGCTGGTATCTGTAGTCGTAGAATTTATCTTTTGTTTCGCTACATGCTAATATTTGAGACAAAACCTAGATTGTTTGGCTGAAAGCACTGGAAATTTGGTGGTGTTTAAAAAAAATGGGCTGTTAATAAGGAGCTAGCAAGAAAGGAGAGAGAGAGAGAGAGAGAGAGAGAGAGAGAGAGAGAGAGAGAGAGAGAGAGAGAGAGAGGGGAAAAAACTGCTAGCATGCAGTAAGACAGTAATTATAACCTATAAGGCTGTGCGTGTGGTTTAGCACGAATCTTCAGAGTAACACTGGTGTCATGCTGGAATGCGGCTTTACCGGAAAGCACACGGACAAACGAAAAAAAAAAAAAGCTTTAGCCTTAGAGACCAGGAGAAGTCACTTTCTGGAAAAGACTTAATGCTCAGCCAATACAAATAACTGCTCATTTCCCCTCCTCTCATCAGGGAGTCGACGTCGTGTGTTGCAGATGTTCCTCATGCACCTCATGTCCTCATTCCTACTTCTGTACGTCTGATTTCTTCTACTGATCAGAAGGCTGTCGTGTTTACATATCAGACTTATCTTCTATCGCTCAAAACACATCCTCTTAATCAAAGCGGATTTGCTTTGAAACTAATAAAAAATTTGTTATATATCTTCAGGAAGACCTTTTCCGCTTTTAGGGTTCAAGGATGACCGGAAGTCCCAAGAAATCCTATGCTTTATGAGAACTCTGGTAAAGCAGACTTCCTTTCCCAAATCTTAGAAAAGGGCAGGAGTTTATTTTTATTTATGGGCTAAATGAACTGAGTTTTCAAATGCTGTAAATAAAACGTTCTTTTTGTACAATTTTTTTTCTTCTGTTTAAAGTATATTACTATCATAACCTCATCATCATCATCATCATCATCATCATCATCATCATCAAGTAAATGTCCTCAAGTAAATAAATTAAAATAAACTCACATCTAGGATCTCTTTGTTAGCTTTCTGCAGCGTGGCTTCTCTCAAAACCTTAATGGCGACGGGAATCTTCACGTCTTCTCCTTCGGGGACCCATAAACCCTGCGTCAAGAAATCCGATTTAACTTCATATAAACATTCATCATTCCAAAAACATATAAACAGCTTTTAGGAGCAGGAAAGAGTTGTGACGTGAAAATAAACAGCTCCGAAAAACAAACAAAATTTTGAGAAACAGTAAGTAAGTCATTACTTATGAAATTAATGTGATTTTTTTTTCAATTAAATTCTGAATGCTTTTCCATCATTATTTTATTTTCCCAAAATGACTTGAAATTCCCATCACATAAAATCCTGATGTGTTTTATTCCTCTTATACCAAGTAACTGGCCGATTCTTTTAAATTACAGAGTGACACGCTTTTAGATTTTATCCGTTTATAATTACGTTTATCGATTTTTAACTGATCAAGATCGTAATATATATATATCATATATATAGTTAAAAATTACAGAGGGACTATATCTAAAGCAGCAAGAGAAAACAAATGAAAAAATACTAGGGTTAGAAATAAACTGAAACCGTAAAGATTTTTACGTTTCAAATAAAATATACTTTATATGTTAAATGTTTCATTATTTTCAGAGTATATTCAGCACTTCTGAGTAACAGATATGTGGTAGAAATTTTGTATCTATTTTTACTATAAAATAATTCAATAAAGTGAAATACCATTTAAAAATGGGTTTAAAAAAAAAAAGAGTTGTATAAAGTCACGCGGTTGTTGTATTGCATATGGGTCACGTGATCTCGGAAACAAGAGGGTTAGTCACCTTATACACGGTGCCGAAAGCTCCGGAGCCGAGCACTTTGATCTTTTTGAACTCGGTCTCTTTCAGGACGCGCAGCAGCGCCTGGTTCGGAGCTTCTCCGCTGGGAGTGAGAGGCTCCACTAACTAAGAACACACACACACACACACACACACACACACACACACACACACACACACACACACACGCACACACACGTCCTGTCAAGAAACATCTCTGCACACTCGGTGAGGAGAACATCCTGTCTTGATGTGCTGCTTCCTCTCCCATGATGAATGATACAACACTCGGCTTTGTGTAGAGAGAGACGTACTCGTGTCCGTACTTATCAGCCTTCAGATAACAGATAACGTCCGCGTACGGAGCAACAAAGCTCTTCTCATTACTAATCACGGTCTGACCCACTCACTCCACCACGCATTTACACAAAAAAAACCCACATGCTTTTAAAAGACCTTCCAACAATTTATCATCTTCTAGCTTTCCAGCATGAGTAACATCTAAAGAACCTAACACACAGATCCTCTTTACATGTGTGCAAAAATATCATTTCATTTAAGCAAATTATATTTTTTTAGAAACATCACATAAACAAAAAGAGTTTTTCTCGTAACCCCGCCCCCTTTTTCTCTAAGTAAGCAAAGCTGTTGTGTCCAACTTTCCACTCTTTTTCAGCTTCGTTCCTTTAATGAAACTTAGAAACATTCTGTCAACTGCTGTCAATCAACCGTCTGACCAATCGGAGGAGAGAATGTAACAGTGCTGTGGTATAAACAGTGTACTTTTTTACTAAAACTTGAGTGTGTGTGTGTGTGTGTGTGTGTGTGTGTGTGTGAGGTGTCAGGTGTTGAACCGAACCTCTCTCTCCTGCAATAATCTGCGCAGAGTTCTCTTCCGCTTAATCTTCCGTCTCCTTAGTGCCACGGCGATGGCCAGGCAGATGATGACAAAACCCAGGAGTCCTCCGACCACACTGGCGGCGATGATCGACGTGCTCGTGTCACTGAGAGACCGAAAGAATTTATCTATTTATAACCAGAATACTGTTGTTTGAGAAGGCTTATCTATCTATCTATCTATCTATCTATCTATCTATCTATCTATCTATCTATCTATCTATCTATCTATCTATCATTTATTTATTTATTTGTTTGTTTGTTTGTTTGTTTGTTTGTTTATTTGTTTATTTATTTATTTATTTATTTATTTAATTCTTACCTTGTTCCTTTGCACTCATGAAGATTTGGTCCTGTACATCTAAAAGAAAATAATGAAGAGGCATCAAAAAAACAAAAAACCCACAATATGCAGCAGGCAGGAGAGAAGATCTAATCTAAACTAAGCCAAGGCGATATTAGCAGAAGCAGGAGATCAGCAGGTGTAGCTCTTACCCCTGGGTGCAGTTGGGGTGGCAGAGCTGACACACGTGCATACTGTCAGGATATTTCCATATCAGCATTTCCTTCTCCCCCGGGACACCCTGCGGGCAGCGCGACACACAGTGTGGCCCGTCTTTGTAGTTCGCACACTCCACACACATGTCAGGACCCTGCAAAAGCAAACACCAACCGCTACACAAAAATGTCCACACTTCCTTCTAAGACACAATTCATGCTAATCAACTGTAACAGTAACACTACATGTTGTCTATCTAGTGCACATGGAACTACAAGTAGCATGTTGTTGTATTGTGTTGTTGTTACGTTGTCTGTGTTGTTGTTGTGTTGTTATTGTGTTGTGTTGTTGTTTTGTTGTTGTTGTGTTATTGTGTTGTTATCTTGTCGTGTTGTTGTTATTGTGTTGTTGTTATCTTGTCGTGTTGTTGTTGTTTTGTTGTGTTGTTGTTGTTGTTCGAGTTGTTCTTTACTCCACTTACAGGCCCGGAGCAGGTCCGAGTTCCGTTCAGAGGCTTGCACTCGGGGTCACACTCCAGACACGTCTTATTGACCTCACTCTCACGTGGCTCGCTATAGACACAAACACATTTCATTATTTTGCTATATGTTGTATATTGTTGTATGTTGTATTTAGGGATATGACCTGTTCCATATTAACTAAAGATTTAGTTCCGGAACATTCTGTAAGATTATTCAGAATTACTGCTCCAGGACAGACGCCTTAATATCTCGTATAAGGATCAGCACACGGATAGAGATACAGATCTGCTACAGATGTGACTCACCCATCCAAGAGGTTACAGGAAGCCACGCAGCTCGTCTTGCGTCTGTGGCTCACGCAGCTGAAGCACATGGTTGGCCCCGGACCCCAGCAACCGTCCGACGTACACATCTCATCACAGGTAAGGTTCTGTGCCGCTGCAGAAAACAGAGAACTTCAGCGGTCAAGCCATCAAGAACATGTCTGTTCTGTGTTCAGTATTTACAATGACGTGACATCATGATGCAGACTGAAGAGTAGTGATGAAGGTCCGTGATGGAGGAGAGTGATAAATGTTAGTCATGAAGGTGACTGTTGGAGGTCAGTGATAAAGGTAAGTGAATAAGGTCAGTGATGGAGGTCAGTGATGGAGGTGACTGATGGAAGTCAGTGAAGAAGGTCAGTGATGGAGGTCAGTGATGGAGAGCAGTGATGAAGGTCAATGGTGGAGAACAGTGATGAAGGTCAGTAATGAGGCTCAGTGATGGAGAGCAGTGATGTATGTCAGTGATGTATGTCAGTGATGAAGGTGGAGCTCAGTACCACAGCTGGCAGCGTCTGCGTTCTGCATGGGTCGGACCTGCTGCCTGTCTGATTTAAAGAGCCGGCTCCAGTGCTCTGGGCTGTTGTAGCACAGTCCGGGGTTCTGTGTGATGGCCACGTCTCCATCACTGATCTCTCGCAGAGAGTGCAGGCCCAGGTACGTTATTTTAGTCCCGCTGATCCCCAGACTCACCGTACCTCTGCAACAACAAAACAAATCCTCACCTCCAACACTGACACTTTAAATCAGAGCAATCGTTACTGGTGGATTAATACATCCTGAGATCCATATAAAAAAAAACAAAAAACAGATTTCTGTTTATTTTTCAATCTTACTGGTATTTGATTCGTCCGCGGATCACCTCCAGGTTTTCGAAGGGGCTGAGAGAAGGCATGTCATCTGTCCAGTGCTGAATCAGCAGAGTGCCTGGTTAAAAAAACACATGGACTCCTGACATTCCACTGCATCAAATTATCATTATTATTATTATTAAAAATAAACCGCTGGCAAACATGCTGTTATTGGATAATTTTCTTTCTTTCTTTCTTTCTTTCTTTCTTTCTTTCTTTCTTTCTTTCTTTCTTTCTTTCTTTCTTCTTCCTTTCTTTCTTCTCTCTCTTGTCCTTTTTTTTTTTCCTCGCTTCTATCTTCGTTCCTCGCTCGTCTTTTCTCTCTCTCCTCTCTCCTCTAGTCTTTTTCTTTTTTTTTTTTTTTTACGATTCTTTTTTCCTGGTTTTCTTTTTTTTCTTATCTTTTCCTTTTTTGTGTTTTTTTAGTCTTTCTCTCTCCTCTCGCAGATCGTTTTTGTCCTCTTCTCTCTCTTGGTCTTTTTTGTCTTTTTTTTTTCCTCTCTTCTTCTCCACTCTCTCTCTCCTCCTCCTTCCCTCTCCTTCTGTTTTCTCTCCGTCCTCTCTTTTCTTTTTTTTTCTGTTTTTTTTTTTTTTTTATTTTGTTTAGTCAATCTGTGCTCGCTCTCACTCTCTTTTTTCTTTTTCTGTTTTTTGCATGCTTCGTCTCTCGTGTCTCTAGTGCGGCGTCTGGCGGTCTTTCTTTCTCTCGGTCTTTACTCTCGCTTTGTGGCATCATTTACACACCAGTTTTCACTTGTTTGGTAGTTTTGTAGTGCGTCGCGTCTACATCTCCCTACGCAGTCTTTTCTGTTTTTCGTGGGGGTTTTGTTCTTCTCTCCCACTGCTGAGTCATCTTTTCTTTTTCCTATTCATCGCTGCTCGCGGTCCCTATCAACTCATTCAGGACTCTTCTCAAGTCGGTTTTACACACTCCTCTCCTTCCTCGTCCGTTTTTTCTTTATTTTGTGAATAACCCTTCTTGACTCTTGTATCGCGGATTCGTTTTTCTTTCGGCTTTAAGAGTATTTGGTTGTGGCGCTCTACCGCGTCGTCATCTCGGCTCGGCTCGTCGTGAACAACCTTCTCTCTCTCCCTTCGTTGGTTAGTGTTTCTATGTTGTGTTAGTCCTTTGGTGATTGTATTTGGCTTTTTAAGGATTTTGGTTGTTCTAGATGATGTCTCAAATGGGTTTCTTCTCTCTCCCCTCCGACTCTTCTCGCGCTCTTTTTGCAACCGGATCACAGCCTCCTCATGTTGGGTTTGACTTTTTCACTCGTTGGGAGGGAGCTTCTCTTATTTTCTTTTGTTGAGTGTTATATTTATTATGCCGTCGTTTTTTCTTCTTTTTCTATTCTGAATTCTTAGTCTGTTTTATTTACTTACCTTTTTGGGCTTATCTTGTATGGCATTAATAGTTTCTTTCTTTAGTCTTGTTTTCTTCTCTTATTTTTTTCTTTCTTATTGGTTTTTTGCTACCGTTTGATTTCTTTCGGATTTTCTGGTAAAGTTTCATTATTTTGCTTTCTTCGTTTTTTTTGCTGTGAGTCTTGTTCCGTCTGTTTCTTAGGAACATTCTTTTTTCTTGCTGTTATTAATCCTGTTCCTGAATACTCGTGGTACTGTGTGTCTCTGCCTTCTCTTTCGTTTTTTGTTTTTTCTGATAGTGATTTCGTCCGTTAGTTTGTCTTTCTGTAGCTACTTCTTACTATTGTTACGCTTTTGTGGTTTTCTTTGTCTCTTCTGCTATTTCTTCTTGTTGTCGTTTCTTTTCTTTTTGATGGACGGGAGAGGGAGTTGTTTCGTTTCTTTGTCTTTATTCTTGGTCGATTTTTCTATTCTTTCTTCGGACGGTTCTGTTTCTGTTCTAAATCGCTTGGCCTTTCTATGCTTTTTTTCTTGGTCAACTTTTCTGTGCTTGTTCTTGGTGACAAAATAATCTTTGTTCTTTTTTCTTCTCTTCTTTTCTTGATCTTTTCGTATCTCTCAGTTGTGCTATTTATCTGTTTCTACTGCTTTCTCTTTATCTTGATCTACTTGTTTTCTTTCTCTCTATTACGTCAATATCTCTTCTTCTAGGTCCTATTCTTCACGTTGTCTTTTGCATTCTTCTCTTTGTCTTCTCTTTTTCTAGGGTTACTCATTTTCTGGCTCTCGTCTTTCTCCTTTTCTTTCAGGGAATCGATTCATACTTTCTTTCTCTCTATTCTTGTCTATCAATCTTTTTCTACTCTCTTTCTCTCATTCTGATCTCTTCTTTCTTTCACCTTGGATCTTTGGCGTAACGTATCTGTGGGCTTTTCTCTTTTCTTTCTCTTTTTCTTTCCGTTTCTGCTTTTCTTTTGTCTTTCTTGCTTTCGTCTGTTTTCTTGTCACGGGCTTTCTTTCTTCTTTGCTTCTGTCTACTTTTTCGTCTTTCTGGCTTTTTCTTTCACTTCTAAAGCTTCTCTTTTTCGTTTGTTCCTTCTCTCTAGGGACCTCTTTTCTTTCTCTCTTTCATTTCTTTCTTTTACTGTGGTCTTTCTCGATTTTCTAGTTTCCCTGCTTACTTTTTCTTATCTTTCTCTGTCTGTGTCTTATCCTCTTGTATTTCATCTTAGGAAGTCTTTCTCGATTCTTTTCTATTCAATCTCTGTCTGTCTCTTCTTTCGTTTCTCTGTCGTTTTGTTTTCCTATCTGTCTTTGCCCTTTTGACTCGTTTTCTTTCCTCTGTGGTCTATATTTCTTTCTTGGATCTATGTCTTAGGTATCTTTCTCGTGTTCCACGTTTTACTTTCTGTTTCTTTCTCCTTTTTCTTTCTAGGTCTTTGTCTGTTTCTTGCTTCGTCTTTGACTCCCAGAGGTTGGCTGTGATTGCGCTTCTCTCTCTCTCTTGCGGAAGTTTCTCTCTCTTTGTCTTTCTTTGATCTTTTCTCTTTCTTTCTCTTGTTCATCTGCTTTTTCTTCTCTTGTTGTTCTTTTATGCTTTTGCTGTTCTTTTCCGTGTCTTTTCGGACATTCTCTGTCTCTCAGAGGAGGTCTGTCTGTTTCTCTTTGATTACGTGATTTTCGTTCCTTTGTCTTCTTTTCTTCCTTCATTTCTCTCTGTTCTTTATCTTTCTATGGCGGTCTCATCTTCTCTTTTTTCTTTCTCTACTCTCTTTTCTTCTCTTTCTTTACTTGGGTCGCACATCTCTTTTCTTTTTGCTTTCTCTCTTGTCTTTCGTGAGAGTCTATCTTTCTTATCTCTCTTTTTCTTACTCTTTTTCCTTTCTCTCTTTCTTTTCTTCCCTTTTTGTGCTTGTCTGTCTGATTCTCTCCAGGAGATCCGGTTTCTGCTTTTTCTTTTCCTCTTTTCGTGTCTGCTGTTCGTCTTCTTCTTCTGTCGCTCGTTTTCTGGCGCTCTTTTCTGTGATTTTCGTTTCTTTCTTCTGTTTTCTTTCGTGTGTAATTGAAGGCTCTTTCTTCTTAGCATCGTTTTCTCTCTGCTGATTCTTTCTTTTGTCTCTGGATTTTCCGTTTCTTTACGTGGTGCTTGTCTCTTTCTGCTCTTTCTTTGCTCTGTTTGCCTCTCTGCGTCTCCGTGTGCTCTCTGTCTCTCTCTCTCTTTTTCTTTCTCGTCTTCTTTCTCTCTCCTTACTCTTGTCTTCTCTTTCTTCCTGTCTCTTTTCTTTATTTCTCTCTTTTCTTTTCCTTCTCTTTCCTCTTTCTCTTTCTTTCTCTTTCTTTCTGTGTTCTTTTGTCTTTTCTTTCTTTCTCTTCTCTCTTTCTCTTTTCTCTCAACTCTCTTCTTATTTCTCTCTCTTTCTTTCTCTTTTTCTTTTCTTTCTCTTTTTCTTTCTTTCTGCCTTTTCGTTCTCTCTTTTACTTATTACCTTCTGATTTTCTCTTTTCTTTCTCTTTCTCTTTCTTTTCTTCTTCTCTTCTTCCTTTCTTTCCTTTCTTTCTTTTCTCTTTCTTTATCTTGTCTTCTTCTCTTCTCTTCTCTCTTGTCTTTTTTCTTCTCTCTTTCTTCTCTCTTTCTGTTCTTTCTTCTTCTTTCTCTCTCTTTCTTTCTTCCTCTCTGTCTTCTCTCTCTTGTCCTTTCTTTCTCTTCTTTTCTGTCTCTCTTTCTTCTTTTTCTTCCTTCTCTTTCTTCTTCTTTCTTCTCTCTCTCTCTTCTCTTTCTTTTCTTTCTCTTTCTCTTTCTCTTTCTTCTTTTGTCTTCTCTCTTTTCTCTTTTCTTTCTCTTCTTTCTTCTCTTTCTTTCTCTTTTCTTCCTCTTTCTGTTTCCTTCTTTCTTCTCTCTCTTCTCTCTCTGTCTTTTCTCTTTCTTCTTCTCTCTCTTTCTTTCTCTCTCTTTCTTTTTCTCTTTTCTTTCTGTTCTTTCTCTTCTTTCTCTCTTTCTTCTCTTTTTCCTTCTCTGTCATCTTCTTTCTGTCTTTCTCTCTCTCTTTCTCTATTTCTTTCTCTCTTTCTTTCTTTCTTTCTTTCCCTCTTTTCTCTTCTTTTTTCTTCTTCTCTTTCTTCTTCTCTTTCTTTCTTCTCTTCTCTTTCTGGTTCTCTCTCTTTTCTTCTTTTATCTCTTTCTGCTCTTCGTTTCTGGTCTTCTCTTTCTCTTCTTTCTCTATTCTGTCTCTTTCTTCTCTTTCTTGATCTTCTCTCTGTCTTTCTTCTCCCTCTCTCTCTTCTCTTCTTTCTTTTTCTTTCCTCTTTCTTCTCTTCTCTCTCTTTTTCTTTCTCTTTCTGTCTCCTTCTTCTTTCTTCTCTCTTCTCTTTTCTTCTTCTTTCTTCTTTCTGTCTTCTGCTTTCCTGTCTCTCTCTCTCCTTATCATCTTTCTTTTTCTTTTCTTCTCTTTTTCTGTCTCCTCATCTTGTCTATTCTTTCTGTCTCTCTTTGTCCTGTTTGTTCTTTCTCTCTTTCTGTCTTTTCTTGTGTCTTTCTCCTTTTCCTGGGCTGTCTTCTTCTTCTTTCTTCCTTTCTCTCCTCTTTCTCGTTCTCTTCTCTCCTTTCTCTGCTTCTCTTTTCTTTTCTTTGTCTTTCTTCCTCTTTCTTTCTTCCTCTCCCTCTTTTTTTCTCTCTTTCTTTCTTTCTCTTCTTTCTTTTTCTTTCTTCTTCTTTCTTTTTCTCTCTCTTTGCTTGTCTCTTCTGTCTTTCTTTTCTTTCTTCTCTATTCTTTCTGTTCTCTTTCTTCTTTCTTTCTTTTCCTGTCTCTCTCTCTCTTTTCTTTCTTGTCTCTCTTTCTCTTCTTTCTTTCTTTCTTTCTTATCTTCTTCTTCTTTCCTGTTTCTTTCTGTCTTTTTTCTTTCTTTTCTTTCTTTCGTTCTTTTTTTGCAGTTTTCTTTTTCTTGTCTGGGTTTCTTCTCTTTTCTTTCCTTCTCTTTCTCTTCTTGTCTTTCGATTTCACTTAATTCTTTTCCAATTTGTTCTTTTTTTTCTCTCTCGATCTTCGGCTCCTCTTTTCTTTTTCCTTCTTTCTTTCTAGTGTCACCTTTTCTTCTTTCAGACCTTTAACTCCTCGCTCTTTTCTTTTTTTTCTTTCGTTTGCTTTTCTCCTTTCTCTTGTCTTGTCTTTCTTTCTTTTGCCTGATGGTAGTTTTCTTGTCTTCATTTGGGTTGTTCGGATGTCTTGCTCTCTTTTTTCTTTTCTTTCTTTTTCTATCTTTCTATTTTCTTTCTTTCTTTCTTGTTCTTTTTCTCTTCTTTCTATTCTTTGTGTCTTGTGTTTTCTTGTGTTCTTTTCTTTCTTCTTGTTTTCTTCTTCTTCTTCTTATATGGGCTGATTTCCTTTCTTCTTCTTTCTTTCTTTCTTTCTTTTCT
>NC_062539.1:3199190-3366690 GCF_022655615.1 Tachysurus fulvidraco
CCTCATTGCACCCTCATTTCCTCATTCCTACTTCGTACGTCTATTTTGATACTGATCAGAAGGCTGTCGTGTTTACATATCAGACCGATCTTCTATCGAACCTCAAAACACACCTCTTAATCAAAGCGGATTTGCTTTGATGAAACTAATAAAAAAATTTGTATATATCTTCAGGAAGACCTTTTCCGCCTTTTAGGGTTCGAAGGAGGAAAGGATAAAAGAAAATTTTTTTTTTTTGCCCCCAGTCCCAAGAAATCATATGCTTAGAGAACTCTGGACTAAAGCAGAACTCCTTTCCCAAATCCTTAGAAAAGGGCAGAGTTATTTTTATTTATGGGCCTAAATGAACGAGTTTTCAAATGCTGTAAATATAAAAACGTTTCTTTTTGTACAATTTTTTTTCTTCTGTTTAAAGCTTTGTTTAAGGTTTATAAAAGTATATTAATATCCATAACCTTCATCATCTAATCATCATCATCATCATCATCATCAGTAAATGTCCTCAAGGTAAAATAAATTAAAATAGATTACTAACTCACATACCTAGGATCTCTTGTTAGCTTTTCCGTTGCAGCGGGGACTCATCTCAAGAACCTCTCTTAATGGAGACAGCCGGACTCTTCACGTTCTTCTCTTCGGGGACCATATGGCGAACCCAAAAACCCTGCCCTGTCAAGAGCAAATCGGAATTTTGATTCTAACTTAATATAAACATTCCTCATTCCAAAAACATACTATATATATATTATAACAGCGTTTGTTAGGAGCAGGAAAGAGTTGCCTTGTCGAGCTTGCTGAAAATAAACAGCTCCGACCGAGAAAAACAAACAAAATAATTTGAGAAGAGCAGAAGCAGAGAGAGAACATTATGAAGAGAAAGAAACGAGATGTAAGTAAGTCATTATCTATGCAAATTAATGTGAATCAATTATTATTTAAATCTGAAGCACTTTTCCATCATTATTTTATTTTCCCACAAAATGACTTGCTTGCTGAAATATCCCCATCACAAGTAAAAATCCTGATGTAGTTTTATTCCTCTTACTACCAAGTAAGTAACTGGCGATTCTTTTAAATTACAGAGTAGACACGCTTTTAGATTTATCCGTTTATAATTACGTTTATCGATTTTGAACTGATCAGATCGTAAATATATAGATCATCATATATCTAGTTCAAAAAATTACAGACAGCCCGGGACTATATCTAAAAGCAGCGAAGAGAGGAAAACAATGAGAAAACCAATATGATACATGGGCTTAGAAATAAACTGAAACCGTAAAGATTTTTACGTTTCAAAATAATAAATATAATCTATATGTTAAAGTTTCATTATATTCAGAGTATATCAGCAAATCTGAGTAACAGATATTGCGCTAGAAAATGTATCATTTTTCACTATAAAATAATTCAATAAAGTAAATAACAATTTAAAATGGGTTTTTAAAAAAAAAAGGAGTGTTATTAACCGTCACGCGGTTTTTGTTGTATTGCATATGGTCACGTGATATCGAGAAACAAGATGGTTAGTCACCTTATTACACGGTGCCGAAAGCTCCGGAGCCGAGCACTTTGATCCATTTTTGAACTCGGTCTCTTTCAGGACGAGCAGCAGCGCTAGGGTTCGGAGCTTCTCGCTAGGGAGTGAGGAGGCTTCCACTAACTAAGAACACACACACAAAAACCACACAACACACACACAACAAACACCACACACACACACAAACACACGCCACCCACAAGTACTGTTCAAGGAAACATCCTCTGCACATCGGGAGGAGAGAACATCCTGTCTTGATGTGATGCTTCTCTCCATGATGAATGATACACCCTCGGCTTTGTGTAGCGCGCTGCGAGACCGTACTGCGTGTCTCTGTTCACTCCTTGACGTACCAACCGCTGTCACAGTCACTCCCTTTTTCTTTGACGCACACTCCCGACCTGTGTGCCACGTCCGGCGTACGGCCTCTTCTTTTTTTTTTGTGTTGACCCCCCCACCCCCCCTTGTCTGGTCCTCATTGTCTCCTGACATGCCTCTGTCCTCACCCTTCTTTTGTCTTGCGTTTCTTTCTTTTCCACCCCCTCTCCCCCTTCGAGCCCGACCCTTTTCCCTCTTTTTTCCCCCTCTCACCATCGTGTCTTTGATCCTAAACAGTCTTGCCTTCCCACCCTCCCTCCCCCCCGCCTTTCCCACCCCCCCCCCCCCCCATGCTTTTTCTTTTTTCCCCGCCCTTCACTGCCACACACAGTCCTCCCCCTTTTTTTTTTTTCCCCCTTACTTCCTCACCGTGGTGCAAGTCACGACCGCTTATTTTCTAGGACCGGGCATGCGTCCTCACAAGGGTAGAAAACGGGATAGAGAGCAGCAAAGACACGTGCCAACCGGAAGGCTCATCCAGAGACACAGCGGGTAGACACGGCATTTTACATGTTGCAAAAAATGCCAAAGGGTCTCCCCGTGGCCGGGTCTACCAGGAAGGTGGAGCCCAGGACGGCGATAGGTTAGACCGATTCAAACAACCAACACCCACAAAAATGTTTTTTATGATTAAGCAGACGGAAACCCCGAAGTGGTTTTTTTTTTTTTTTATTTTTTATATTTAGTAAGCCCACCCACCACAGATACTCACAGGTAGAATAAACAAAAAGAGTTTTTTTCGTAAACCCGCCCCCTTTTTCTCTAGTAAGCAAAAGCTGTTTGTTCCAACCTTTCCACTCTTTTCAGCTTCTTCCTTTTACTGAAACTTAGAAACATGTCAACTGCTGCAATCAAAGCCCGTCTGACCAAATCCGGAGGAGAGAATGTAACCCAGTGCTGTGATAAACAGTGTACTTTTTTACTAAACTTGAGTTGTTTGTGGGGGTGTGTGTGTGTGTAGGGGGGGGGATGGGTGTGTGTGTGTGGTGTGTTGTTGTGGGTGTGTGGGGGTCAGGTGTTGTTTGAACCGAACCTCCATCTCTCTCCTGACAATATAGCGCAGGTTTCTCTTCCGCTTTAATCTTCCGTCTCCTTAGTTTTGCCCACGGCGATGGCCAGGCAGATGATGACAAAACCCAGGGGTTCATAAGAAAAAACTGGGAGGAGAGTGATAGAATGATAAGGCGTGTAATTGAGGGGAGAGACCGAAAAGGAATTTACATTTATCTATTTATAACCAGAAATACTGTTGTTTGAGAAGGCTTTTTATCTATCTATCATCTATCTAGCTATCTATCTATCTATCATCTATCTATCTCTCTATCTACTCTGATCTCATCATTTGATTTATTTATTGTTTGATATTGTTTGTTAGATATTGTGTTTTAGTATATTTAGTTATGTATTTATTTATTTATGATTTATTTAATTGCTTACCTGTTCCTTTGCACTCAGTGAAGATTTGAGTCTAGCTTGATATACATCTAAAGCAAAAGAAATGAACGAGACGGGAGAGGATGGCCCCATCCCTATTCTCCACAAAAAAACCTTCACAATATGCAGCAGCCAGTGAGGCCAGAAGATCTAATCTACTAAACTAAGCCAAGCGACGATTATTAGCAGAAGCAGGAGAGATCAGCAGCCCGTTATTCTTTGTATGTAGCTCGTACCCTGGAGTAGCTAGCGACGCGTGCGCAGAGCTGAGCAGAAGGCTGAGGCACACGTGCATACGAAGGAGGATTATTTCCAGATCAGCATGCATTTCCCATGTCTCCCCCGAGGACACCCTGCGCGGCCCAGCAGCCACACAGCGCCCGCGGACACACAGTGTGCCGCCCGTACGTTTGTAGTTCGCACGCACACCTACACACACATGTCAGGACCC
The DNA here is from genome assembly GCF_022655615.1 of Tachysurus fulvidraco. Taxonomy (NCBI): domain Eukaryota; kingdom Metazoa; phylum Chordata; class Actinopteri; order Siluriformes; family Bagridae; genus Tachysurus; species Tachysurus fulvidraco. The sequence continues at coordinate 3,202,994 of NC_062539.1, forward strand.
TGCAAAAAAGCAAACACACCAACCGCTACCTCACAAAAAACAATATGATGTCCACACTTCCTTACTAAGATCACATTCATGCAATCAACTGTAACAAGTAACACTACATGTTGTGTCTATCTAGCGTGCACATGGCAACTACAAGTAGCATGTGTGTTGTATTGTGTTACGTTGTTACGTGGATGTGCTTGAGGCACGAGGAGGAGGAGGGGAGGGAGGCGCTAGCAGGGGAAGAAGGGTGCGGGGAGTGAGGGAGGGATCGAGTGAGAGCGTGCCGTGTTGGCGGGACGGAGGGATACTAGGCTTTCGATGTGGTATCGTGCGTGTGGTTGTTGTTTGTGTTGCTGGCTTTGTGCGCTAGGTTGTTAGTTCGAGTTGTTGTTTCTTTACATCACTTACTAGCGCCCGGAGAGCAGCAGTCAACGTATGTTCCGAAGTCAGTTACCGTTCAGAGCTTTGCCCCACTCGAGCGTCACACTCCAGACAGCACGTCTTCATACTTCATTCGACCTCACTCTCACGTGGCCGTCGCTATTTCGTCGCGTATGACACACACATGTCATATTTTGCTATATCTTGCTGGGCGTAGAGGTGTGCGTATGTGGGAGTCAGAGGGAGATCTTATGACCCGGGGCCAGATGGAACCGAAAGCTAGTATTAGCTTCGGACGGAACACAGTCGAAGATGACGAGAATATCTGCTCCCAGGACAGACGCCTTCATTTCCTTAATATACTCGGATAAGCAGGATCAGCACACGGCCCCATAGCGAGATACAGCCATCTGCACTACAGATGTGACTCACCCAATTCCAAGAGGTTACAGTGAAGCACGCAGCTCGTCTTGCGTCTGTGTGGCTCACGCAGCTGAAGCACAGTGGTTGGCCCCCCGGACCCCAGCAACGTCCGACGTACACATCTCATCACAGGTAAGGTATGTGACGCTGCAGAAAGAAAAGAGAGAACTTCAGCGGTCAAGCCATCAAGAACATGTCTGAGGCTGTTCTTGTGTTCAGTATTACAATGACGTGACATCATGATGCAGACTGAAAGAGTAGTGATGAAGGTCCCAAGATGATGGAGGAGAGTGAGGAATGTAATAAAATATGTTAGCATGAGGTGACTGTTGGAGGTCAGTGATATATAAAGGTAAGTGAATAAGGTCAGTCAGGATGGAGGTCAGTGATGGAGGTGAACTGATGGAAGTCAGTGTGAAGAAGGTCAGTGATGGAGGTCAGTGATGGAGAGCGTGATTGATCGCAAGGTCGGTGGAGAACAGTGATGATGAGGTCAGTAATAAAGGAGCTCAGTGATGGAGAGCAGTGATGTATGTCAGTGATTGTATGTCAGTGATGAAGGTGGAGCTCAGTACCACAGTGGCAGCGTCTGCGTTCTGCAGGTCGGACCTGCTGCCTGTGCGATGTAAAGAGCCGGCTCCAGTGCTCTGGCTGTTGATCATTTGTCGCACAGTACCGGGGTTCTGTGTGCAGGCACGTCTACCATCACTGATCTCTCGCAGAGAGAGAGTGCAGGCCCAGGTACGTTATTTTAGTCCCGCGCTGATCCCCAGACTCACCGTACCTCTGCAACAACAACAAAACATCTCATCACCTCCAACACTGACACTTTAAATCAGAGCAATCGTTACTGGCTTTGGGATATAATATCATCCTTGCAAGGATCCATAATACAAAACAAAACAAACAGATTTCTGAGTTTTATTTCTCCACTTCAATCAGTATGACCGGAATTTGATTCGCCGAGGGTCGGATCACCTCCAGGGTTTGTTGGTTTTCGAAGAGCTGAATGGCCTGAGTAGACAAGAAGCAAAGCCTGTCATCTGTCAGTGCTGAATCAGCAGAGCGGCTCTGGTCGAATTTTATTTATTTAATATAACACATGACTCCTGACAAGAGCCACGGCATCAGCAAATTATCAGGATGATTATTTCCATTAGTAGTAAAATGAGAATACCGCGCAACACAGGATGTAGGAGGAGGTGAGCTGAGGGGCGCAGGGAGGGGCGGAGGACGGGGCGGAGCGGGCGGGCAGGGCGGGCAGCGGGCGCGGGCGGGGCAGCGGCGCGGGGCGAAGGGAGGAGGGAGGGAGGGATGAGGGAGGGAAGAGAGAAGAGGGGGGAAGGAGAGAAGAGAGGGAGGGAGGAGGGAGGGGAGGAGGGAGGGAGGGAGGGGAGGGAGGGAGAGGGAGAGGGAGAGGAGGGAGCGGGAGAGAGGGAGGGAGGGAAGGAGGGAGAGGGAGGGGAGGGAGGAGGGAGGAGGGAGGGAGAGGAGGGAGGGAGGAGGGCGAGGGGAGAGGGGGGAGGGAGGGAGGGAGGGAGGGAGGGAGGGAGGGAGGGGAGGGAGAGAGAGGAGGAGAGAGAGGGGAGGGGGAGGAGGGAGAGAGGAGGGAGGGGAGGGAGGAGGGAGGGAGGGAAGGGAGGGAGGGAGGAGGGAGGGAGAGAGGGAGGGGAGAGGAGGGTGGGAGGAGGAGGAGGGGAAGGGGGAGAGAGAGAGAGAGGGAGAGGGAGGGAGAGGGGAGGGGAGGGCGGGGAGAGGGAGGGAGAGGCGAGGGGGAGGGCGGAGGGAGGGAGGCGGGAGGGAGGGAGGGAGGGAGGAGGGAGGGAGGGAGGGAGAGGGGAGGGCGTGGAGGGGAGGGAGGGCGGCGGGGCGGGAGGCGGGGAGGGAGGGAGGGAGGGAGTGAGGGAGGGCGGCGAGGAGGGGGGAGGGAGGGCGGAGGGGAGGAGAGAGGGCGGGAGGGGAGGGGTGAGGGAGGGAGGGAGGGAGGGAGGGAGGGGAGGGAGGGAGGGCTCTCTTCGGGAGTCGTGCGTTTCACTGTGTTAGTCGTATGTCGCGCGCGGGTCGAGTGGCTGGTTTATTCTGGTGAGTAGTTAGCGTGAGTTTCGTTCGTCTTTCTTTCTATTGCTGTCTTAGTTTCGTGGTTTGCTGGGAGTTCGCTATGCTTGTATCCTTTTTGTGCTTTATTCTTTCTTTCTTTCTTTCTTTCTTTCTTTCTTTCTTTCTTTCTTTCTTTGCACAATGATCGAGTGATTAATACACCAGTAGTAATAAAAGGTGTGGACAGAAACAGCACTAACCTGTAATCTCTTTCACTGTTTTGAAGACATTGAGTCTGGCAGGATCCATTGGGGGAGTATTAGTAAAACTATCCCTGAAATCAGAAAAACAGAATCAGCTGTTTGTTCATCGCGTATCTTTACTTGTTCACAGCCTTAAGAAGCTCAGAGACCAGAAACAAGTCTAGCGGAGAACATTTGACTGGTTACTCAACTCACCCTTGGAACGTTGTCTTCAGAATGGAGATGTCTCCGTGGATAGTTGTACAGTTCTCGAACAAATCGATGTTGCTGGCATTGATGGACATGACATTACTTAGATGACCCTCTCTCAGTCCAGAGCACACTGACAAATGACAAAGATGTGATCAAAGATCTGAAAATCTCCTCGAATGAGCACAGTAGAGAAGTTTTCCATTCCCACAAACTTTCCCTCTAAATCACGCCAACAAACTTTCCAGGCTCGGATGTGGAACAATGTAACGAGCGAGTTTATGCTTTAAAATGGTTTGGACTAACAGACTGACTGTAGAGAATAAAACGGCTGGGGTATAGAGAGAGAGAGAGAGAGAGAGAGAGAGAGAGAGAGAGAGAGAGAGAGAGAGAGAGAGAGAGAGAGAGAGAGAGAGAGAGAGATAGAGAGAGAGGAGAGAGAAGGCGGAGGAGAGGAGCCCGGGAGAGAAGTAGAGATACGGAGAGAGAGAGAGAGAGAGAGAGAGAGAGAGAGAGAGAGAGAGAGAGAGAGAGAGAGAGAGAGAGAGAGAGAGAGAGAGATACAGAGTGAGAGAAAGATACAGAGTGAGAGAAAGATACAGAGTGAGTGAGAGAGAGAGAGAGAGAGAGAGAGAGAGAGAGAGAGAGATTCAGAGTGAGAGAGATATAGAGTGTGAGAGAGAGAGAGATTCAGAGTGAGAGAGACATAAAGTGAGAGAGATATAGTGTGAGAGAGAGAGATACTGAGTGAGAGAAAGATACAGAGTGTGTGAGAGAGAGAGAAAGAAAGAAAGAAAGAAAGAAAGAAAGAAAGAAAGAAAGAAAGAAAGAAAGAAAGAAAGAAAGAAAGAAAGAAAGAAAGAAAGAAAGAAAGAAAGAAAGAAAGAAAGAAAGAAAGAACACACAAACAAACAAAGCAAGACAGGACAAAGAAAGGAAGAAGGGATAGATAGATAGATAGATAGATAGATAGATAGATAGATAGATAGATAGATAGATAGATAGATAGATAGATAGATAGATAGATAGATAAATAGATAGATAGATAGATAGATAGATAGATAGATAGATAGATAGATAGATAGATAGATAGATAGATAGATAGATAGATCTCATTAAAGTAAACTTTACATTCCATGTTTTTATTTGCTAATTATTAGGATTAGTGGATTAGTTACTATGGAAACAATACCCAAGTTAGACCATTAATATAAACCTGTGATTTGTGGCAAGAGACAACTGCAAAAATTAACCAACGCCATCTGACCAATCAGATTCTAGAACTGACAGTGCTGTGATATCAGTGTCTTTACTGCGTGGTCATCCCTCCTTCCCTGCTGTACTTTACCTTTCGGACACAGACCGTCACACTTCTTACACTTCCTGACCCCGTCCTCATCCACCTCATAAGTTCCAGGACTGCACGCCCGCACACATGCACCATGGTCTGTGACCACATAGTTATCTGGAAATGAAAAAAAGGACCAGAAAAAAATGTTTTGACGTTACTCAGAAACCAGAAACATCAGGAAAACGAATGCAAGCTCACGACTCAGGATTCAATGATTGTCTTAGATGACGGTTGGAATCCAGCAAACTTTAACTATAGTGCTCAGACACACACACACTAACACACACACACAAAAGACGTTTCTATTTTTTACTGCAGCTTCTCCTACGGTACCCCTGAACATGTCATTTTAAATAATCATGTAGAAACCTTTGCTTCAAAATATGCAAATTCATCACAGGCTAACAAACTAGTTCTATGTTTGATTGACGTTTTCGTTCCATATTCTACATCTCCGTCCTTCTAATATAAATGTAATTTCGTACCTGCTACGAATTATTCAGTAACCAGTGGAAACTACAAGCCTGTCTAAAAGATTGTCAGTGATGTGGAATCAGTAGAAGATGGAAGAACGTCAGGGCTCTGGTTCCTGGGGGTTTGAGGGGTTAAACCTCTGGAGTTACCTGAGTTGTTGACACTGTGGTCCACGTGACCATGCATTTGCAAGAGTCCCATGCTCGAGTCAGACAAGGACAATTTAGTGAAACTAAAACAAGGTTTTGTTTCGCTTGCAAATTTGTTCGAGCGGATTTAAAACTTCATCTTAACGTACGCCTGAGTGGTGTAACTGCGTACGGTTGTGTTTTATTGGCAAGAGAATGCCGAGACTGAATTCTGAGGATGCTTTGAATGTCTAGGCGTCTAAGAGAATAATGGAGATTCTTTCTCAATTGTTGTTTGGAATGGTGACAGCTAATCATGCGACAGAGAAGTTTGAGAAATTGGGTAAGAACTTCTGCATGACTGATTTTTTCGTAGACGCTAATGCTAGGAATCTTTGGGTTCCGCTCTGTGTCTGGTTTGTGGTGCTGGTGTAGGACTGGGGTCAAGGGACAGTCAGTAGAATGCCTGCTCAAAAATCGCTAGGAAGAAGTTGTCAAAAGGAAAAGTCTTTGGTCATGGGACCACAAACGATCACTTTATATCGGTCACAGGGAAAATGGTGATTAGTCATTGGGAACAACTGTGACAAGTTGCTAGTCATTGTGAACTACAGTGAATAGTGATTAGTCATTGGGGATACTGTGACCAATTATTAGTTGTTGGGGAAAAGGGTGATAGGTGATTAGTCATTGGGAAAGACTGTGATATCTTATTAGTCATTGGGAACAATAGTGATTAGTGATTAGCCATAGGGAAAAGGGTGATAGGTGATTAGTCATTGGGAAATACTGTGATAGGTGATTAGTCATTGGGAACAACAGTGATTAGTCATTAGTCACTGGGGGACACCGTGTTTAGTAATGTGTCGTTGGGGGAAATGGTGACTAGTGATTAGTCATCGAGGTAAATGGTGATCTGTGATTAGTCATTAGGGAATATGGTGATTAGTCTTTGGGAACAATGTGGATTATTAACCAGTGTTGCCAGGGTTCTAAGAAGTCGGGAAACCAACTAAAACGAGAGAAGCGTCCCACTAACGATCTTAAAATCCTATGAGAATCCATCAGACTGAATGAACTGAATCTTACGTGGACACTTCTTCACACACGTGGCCCCGAAGTTATATTTCCCGTCCGGGTTTGGGGCCAGGTGGTGTGTGTTGGGGTTGTAGCGCATGAGAGGAGGGCATGCGTCTTTGCATGTATCCTCATCCTGGAAGTACTTGCAGGCCTGGAACACACACATACACACACACACACACACACACACACACACACACACACACACACACACACACACACACACACACACACACACACACAAACTACGTTCTGATAACTAAGTATTTCCTCACTGCCCCAGAGATTATTCTTCCTCCAGCTGTGCTCAGAGCCGGAGGCACTGCGATGCTGAGCAATGTTTAATCACGAAACCACTCGGTTCGGCCACAATGTACACACACAACAGCGCAGAGGTCTCAGCAGAGTGGATGTTTCCGGACTTGAGATACAAGCAAGATACAAGCAGCTTTTTAGAAACAGTGTCAACAATAAATAGGTGTTGCAGAAAAGACATACATTACATTAGCAGCTTCAAACTGAATACATTTTAGCACGTGGTCATGTTATCAGCTCCAGGTCATGTTAGTCTGGTCCATAAGGACTCCAGCGTTACTGGGAGATGATGCCATCCATCAATACCTTATGTTCAGGTGCAAAATGCAAGTCCTTAGCTCTGTCTTTGTTTTATGCAGCACCATAGTCCTGGAGAAATGTTGCCTCATTTCACTTTGTACTGCAACAACTATATATGGTTGAAATGACAATAAAAGCTTCTTGTCTTGATGACAATAATAATAATAATTATAACACTGCTTAAAAGTTTTTTCCCCTAACAGTGATCATAAGAAACTCTCTTTATGGCAACATATCGCAATGTTTTACGAAATTTCTTATCAATAATCAGCTATCCAGTTTAGAATAAACACACAAATGATCTAACAAACTGACATATATTAATGACAAAGGATAAAATCCCACAATGAATTCTGTCCTGCTGTGATAGAGTAAAGATAGGCTTGTGCTTCCTCTGACTTTCAAAGGTCAATCCAGCCAATAAACCTCCCAGGCTGTGGTGATATAAACACCACCACATGAGCAATATAAATCCTGCGTTTTTCAACCACGCAGACAGTGAAATGTTTTTTTTCTGTGTGTTTCCTCACCAGGCAGTCTGTAGGTCTGGGGCCGGTACAGCCGGACGCACAGTGCTCGTTGCAGCAGTCGCTGGGTTTGGGACCTTTACACCTCCCGGAGCACTGCTCGGCACATGTTAGCTTTGTGACTGCAAACACACACAACGATCGCTTGTAATTAGACTAAGATACATGCGTAAGGACATTTTATTGGACTGATAGATTGCAGTACATTGAAGTACAAGTACTCAGATTACACTGATTGATTTTCTCTCATCTCCTTTTCTTCCATTCCTCTCATTGCCATTTGAATCGTTTTTCTAAAGCCAGTTTGAAAGAGGAAATGGAAAAAAAACCCCACAATACTTACAAGGTCACCACGGCATTTTCTATAGACATAGGCTTTAGGTTTATAACCAGCTACCCATAGTCATTATGAATAGCCGCAACCGATGAACTGTGGGTGTCTAAGCACCCTTTTCAAACAGAGTTCCACAGAGAACTAAACAGTCCATCAATTCAAGTTTTGTGACTGTAGCACAGTATTCAGCCTGTATACTGCTTGCTGAATTCTGATTAGCTGGTTACGCAATTATGCTTCCTGAGAAACATCAATATAAACTAGAAACATGTCAAAAACTCAACAAAAAAAAATGTCCACAGGTTCTCATGGAAATTCATGCAATAAATCAAAAATGACAGATGGTTTGGGTAAATTAAGTTACTAAGAATGGGAGAAAAAATTTTTGGTTTCAAAATGTGGTGCTCGGACCCCTAAAAAAAGAAGAGCGTTTGAACCATGAGCCGAGGAGTCACTGGTTTGCGTACAGGAAGAACGTATACAGTTTACAGTCATTTATTCCCATCAGAGTTTTTCATTAAAACCATTTCATTCGTTTGATGTAACTTGCGAGCCGGAAAACAAGAAACGTTTAATCCCATTGTTAAAAATGGGCTAAATATTTACGACTTACAAGTCTGGCAGTTTTTAGGTCCAGGAGCCCAACAGGAGCCATTATAACAGCTTTGGTCACATTTCTTACCTATAAAAGAGAAAAGAAGAAAATATTCGAAAGTAGTATATTAATATGAGAAGATAAAATTGACATAAGAAGATATAAGTAATATTCTACATCAGAATATTGTATGTAGATGGTTGGCTTACAGTCTTTCGTACAGTTCTGATGTGCAATGATTTTAGGACTGGGACTGCGCTTCAGGTTTACAATGTCAGCCCATTGAATGGTCTCCGCGTTACATAAGTAAAGGTTGTCGACAAACTTCACACCACCCTCAAGTATTTCTAAAGAAGAATTTGCATATTAAAATTCAGTCCAATTCAATTATATTTGTTGAGTAATTTTAACAATAAACATCATACAAGAATACAGGTATATACATTCAGAAATTTTTTAAAACTTAAATTAACAGGGTTCCCAAAAGCTCCAGAGAATCATGTAGCAATGTCACACGTACATCTATGAGTCGAGTTTAAAATCAGAATGAATATGAAGAAACCTGAAATTGAATTGAAGGATGTGTAGCTTCCCAAATTTTCTAGGATTTCGATTTCAAGATCTGTCTAGTCTTCTGAGGATGTTTTGACATAATGTCCAATAAAAAGCTGCTACGTGTTTGTGTTTTGAAATAAAGCATAATTTTCGTAACGTTTTTTTGTTAATAACCCTAGTTATACTTATAGACTGCAATATATAGACTTATATAATCTTTAAATCTTGTATCTTTTATCTTGAAAATCATTACCATCACTTCCTTCTGACGTTAACAACGTATGCTATATTTAACTTCGTTACCATCGAACACCATCAAGACAATATGTCATCATACCACAATTCATACGCACCACAAACCTGTATGTGACTCACTTTTACTGGTATATTAACATGACGTACCTGTGAGGCTGTTGAGGGACAGCTGGTTAACTCCTCTTAATGTGATTTTGTTATGATTCGACAAGACAGACAATGCAAATTCGTTATCGTACAGCGAGTGGCCTCGGATGATGCGCAGGTTGTCCAGTGGGATCACCGGTGCTTTGTTCAGCGCTATGACCACGTGTCCTCCGACTTCTTCGATAGTCTAAAGAAAAACGAAGAATTGTTGGCTCTAATCTTATTAAACAGCAAAAAAAAAGAAGAAAAAAAAAGATGGCATCTGTAGTCCATGTACATCTGTAGTCCTGTAGTTAAGTATTGTGAAGTATGTAAAAATCCAGTTTCCAGTTCAGTTTATTATATACATATTTTTTGTATTTTATTATTTCATCATTCTTCAACATTAAAATAAAAAGGCAAAAACAAAATATTATTCACACAGGAAAATATAAAGACCTGCTATAAGCTAGCTAATGTGAGACTAACTATTTATATAGCAGTCACGTAGCTGTTAAATCTTGAATAAAGCTTCACTGGAAAATAAAAACGAGGTAAAATTGTCAGGAATATCAACATTTTCCTCAGAAGTGTTGGTAACTTCCTGAAAAAACACTCTCTTCAGCTAAAATTACAATGTAAGTAAGTACAATTAGCATCAACCGCTATCTATGAAGCCATTTTTTTTTTTTTTTTAAAAACACCATCAACTTATGACCTCAAAACTATCAGTGAATTTAAGAGTGAAAAAAGATGAATGTTTTTTTCTTTGGTATGAAATATAATGATATGAAATAAAAAAAAGAAATTAAATAAACGTTGGGGGGGGGGATGCCTAGTTATGTAGTTAACATAGCTAAAGTTTGTGTTAATGACTTTCTGGTTAAAACTATTCATACAGAATGATGGAGTAAATGAAATAAAATGCTATTCATTTGGCTTAGATTTTGGTTCAAGCAGTGATCTTAGGGGTCCAAGCACCATTTTCAAATAGCAACGTATTTAGAAGGTTTTTGATAACTCAATGCTAACCCTGGGAAATGCTTAATAACTTAGATTTTCTAAATAATCCAATAATAATTATTAAGTATTATGTTGTAATACAACATATAACTTAATACTTCCAATAATGTTTCACATGAATCCAAGCAATACATCATGTGCTACAGATGAATTCAAATATCCGCATTATGTAACAAGATATGAACTCGGTGCTATCAGAAAATATCCTCCCCCAGAGTTGTAAATATCACACAGATGATTTATGTGAGACTGTCTCGTAAAAACACTGCAAACAAAATCAGTGTGTGTACGGATTAAATGAGGGAGTACGGTTGGTCTAATTGGCTTGTCTTGTCGTAAGAAATCTTCCTACCTTGAGAAAGGAAAGATCGTGCTTTTCTGAAGTGTGTGTGATTTCCAGGTTTTCCAGGATCACTGTGCAGTTGCTGTACATCTTCACCATGTTCTGGTAGTGATCGTCTACGGTGCTCAGCAGAGTCAGTCTGTTGTTCCCTCCCTGACACACTGGGTGCAGAGGACACAGGAGACCAAAATCAGAACGCTAATTGTTTAAGTGTTAAAGTAATGACATAACTAATCGTAACTAATAAAATATTCAGAGATTAGCATGCTGCAGTTTTCTTGTTGACTTCATGCTTTCACCATCTCGTGATAAAAATCCTGCCCAATTTTGGAAGTTTAAACTCCAGGGCCACCAAATGCCAATCCTGGGCCCCTAAGGCCCTTAACCCTCAGTTATTCAGCTGCATAGTTGATGTAAAATTCTGTATAAAGGCGTCTGCTTAATGCCGTAGATGTAAATTTACATACTGTTATCTTGTTAGTTTTTATCATCATTTAAAATAAGTATCAATCATTTCCTGTTGTAATTTATTTTTAAGCATCAGATCCACACACACATTTCAAATCCCTTTGCCATTTTTATATTTTTTATGCAAGTTTTATGTTAAGAATAAAACACTTGGTGGTTTGCTGTTAAAAAAAATAATTATAGACAGTACAATGTCAGACCAGCAAAATTTCTCTTACTGCCTTACTTAAGGGGTGTTTTTTTTTTGGACCCTTCGACAAAACAACCTTGATTACCATACTAATTAATCTATAACAGGATCTATAAAGAGTCAGACACAACGTACTTCCTTGAGAAAAAAAAACCCTAAACTGCAGCACAGGCTAGTTTCCAACTGACTAATTACCAAGTAATACGAGCTTGATGTAGCACACGGTCATTAACAAGTGACCTCTAGCTACCTCTGTTGTATGTTACATGCCGTATAACTCTTTCATTACGTGCGGGTTTGAAAATGAGATTTGCAAATGAACCAGATACTTTTCATGAAATGTAAATGCTACAGCTAGCTACAGCTCCACTGAGCTTAGGCTGTTGATAGTAACAAATAACACTTAATAAGAAGAACAGAATAACTGAATAATCTTATAGGAAGATTGTTGACTCTATGTGTCCTAGCTTTTGGTACTCTTCTTACTCTATTTAAAATTTGAATCTTTTATCTCATCATTTAGATAATTCACTATGATTCTGAAGTCTCTCATGTCTTCCACGCTCTTGTCTTGTCTCTTTCAGCAGAACTCCGTTCCGGTGGAAAACGTCAAGCACATGCTAAGAGAAATGGTGTTTGTTTAAAGATTCTACACATTTGGTGAACGTTCTCCTTCCCAGACGTGTTCATACTACGTGCACTGAAACTCCCCAAATTAACCAGACTGTGATTTCAAATCTAACATTCTTGCAACGCCGAAACTATCAGTGTTCCCCAGACGTGTGTGTGAGCAGAAAGACGCCTTCAGAGATCCTATCGAGTGGAAATGTAGATTCTGTTCATCAAATGATGTTTAACTGGAAATAAAACAAATGTTTAACTGGAAATAAAACAAAGTTAAATTCATAAATGTGACATAAAATCTTATTAATTAGAAAAAATAGAATCATTTAAACACATCAGTGATATTTTTTAAGGGGTCTTTAATTACCTCTTATACTAGAAGTGCTAGCTCAGCTCAGTGGTTATGGTTCTCTGCTAGCAAGCAGTTTGAATCTTAGGCCGCTGTTTTGTACCTTTCATAAAACCTTCAGCTAAAATAAAAGCTGAAAAAGCAGTGCAACTAAATATAATATAACTTATTCCATAAACTTATTTCATCCTTTTTCACTCTTCTCTGTTGCTATTAAGGCAAAACTGCGATTTTTCTTGCAAGACACTGACAGGTTAATTCACATTCCTTGACATGTCTGCTCTTGACAACACATCCAGAAGCTGCTTATTTAGATAGTAAGCTTCGCCCTGCTGCGGAGCTCATCGTTTATGTCAAGATGTTCGTCTGTGGGTTTTAAAATCATCATCTGCTGCGATGCGTTTGGACGTAAAAGGTTACCTGAGCGTGCGTTACGATGAAACTCATCATCTGGTTTTAGCACAAAGCGGGATAACAAAACAGGTTGCCTATGTTTTTGTTTTATTTTATATTCAATTGTTCACATACGGTCCAGCAGGAAGAGAGATTTGGTATTGTTTCCTTCTCCAAACACACACACACACACACACTCATACAAACCAAACCAAGCAAGCAACAAAGAATGCAGGTACACAGGAACAATATGTTCACCCCTCCCTTGTCAGATCATCATCTCGCCCGAACAAACCTGCTTTGCCCAAGCCAGACAAACATATTTAATTTCTGTAGTGTAGGATTTAATGACATACGATCATTTCCTTAGGTTACGGGAATACATGTACAGTATGACGCAATACTGTATATAACACGCAGCTATAAATCTTTAAAGCTGACGTAAATAAAACCGAGTGTCCTGATAGAAACTTATGTTAAAGCTGGCATAAAACATATATGCAGTATATGATGCAGTATAAACTATCTGGATAGTCCTTTAACTCCTCCTTTAATTCTATTAAAAGTGTAAAATATTATAGAAGAAGTATCGAGAATATTAGTAAAAGACCCAGTATAATGAGATAAAGATGATGACGATGACGATGATGATAATAATAATAATAATAATAATAATAATAATAATAAACAGTGCAAATGCAGAAAATGCCCAAAGACCTCAAATAAAGCTTTAATTTCATTTGCATAATGCTAAGCAAAGACGTTGCATAATAATGTTCTGACCTACATCCTGCTTCCTCGACAACGTTTGGGTGGATTCAGCTGAGAGTCATGTAGCTGAGATTAGAGTGAACTTGTACAGCTAGGAAGGTGAAGTTAAAGTTCAGACAAGCCTCGCTGAGACTGTGACACGCTGTAATACTTGCACTACAACCAAGCACAAGCACGCGGTGTGTTTTACAGCTGTACTGTACATCTCCCACGCATAAGACAGGATAGATTCTTAAACAGTGCTTTTATTGCTGCTTCTTTGTAATCTAAGAGAAGTGATAAGGAGCTGCTCCTTTCCTGCTTGTGTGAATAGAGACCTTTCTTTTTCTGGCTTGTCACCTCGTCCGGAATACAGACATTCATTATATAAAATAATACTCTTGAATTATAGCTAACACATTTCAGCCAGGAGGTAATAACAGACACCAGGACTGGGGGATTAGTGAAAGGTGTTCGACGCTAGCATGGTCAAGGCAGTAAAAGTTTAATGGTGAATGATAAATCATATCAAATGACTCATGTAGCATCAAGAGCGTGTTGTTATTTCCTTATGTAGCCTGTGATGTTGTCAATATATCCAGAGGTTCCTCATTCATAGCACCTGTACAGTACATGCCATCATAAAAACCTGGGCTGTTGCATTATTTCTTGTACGCTGTGAGGCTAGAGGATAAGGTGTTGCAGGAAAGGAGTGGCCGGCATGAACAGGCAGAACTCAGGCCAACTTTACTGCATGCAAGTTGTAACTGTTTATGCTACGTATACAAAAAAAATCTTTACACTGTTGCTGTTATGTGTTGCCATGTGTTGGAAAGAATGAGTAACGCTATTAGTCACTTCCTCTAGCAAATGCTGATCTCTTTTTTTAAATAATTATCAAGCTTTCGCGTTTTAATCAAACACAAAGTGCTCTTCTTGATCAGGATACCTAAATGCACTTTGATATGAGTCACTATTCTAGACATTTCTAAGTTGAAATACTAACTGAATGCCGAAGAATTAAAGGGATTCCTCAAGGCTCTGTTCTTGGCCCTCTATAGTCAGGATATTATAGTCAACTAAACAGATACAAAGCTGGAATTAAGCAAACAAGGAATAAATGTTTAAACACTAAATGACATGATAAACCATGGCTCCCATTTTTTCTAGATGTTTGATCACTATTGCAGAAACATCGTTCATAGGAGCACCTTTACATGTGTAGCTTTTGGCAGATGCATTATATCCAGAGCCATTTCTATTTCTCAAAATTTTATTCTACACAACTTAAAGGTTAAGGACTTTGTTCAAGGGTTCAGTGGTGGTGCGATTTAAACGATTCTCCAACATCATAACGAATACTCCTAACACTTTCAACCAAGCTAAGATTCGTTTGCATTTTGGGTCCTTCTGAAGATCTAGAAATGGAAATGGGAACGCATGACTCTTCTCAACATCTCAGTCTTATTCAGCCCAATGGTAATTGTTCAAATTTGTCCAGGAAGCTGGTCAAGATACACAGGAGTTCTGAGAGATTGAATAAATATATGGATATATATCAAAATTAAGATTAGATTAGAATAGATTAAATTAGATTAAAATGTAGGGTTTTTTAAGCAACAACATGTTTTTCACCCAGTGATGGAAATGTATGAAAATACCTATAAATTAACCACCTGATACGGTTTCTTGCTTCATGAGGAGTTGTGGTCAGATTACTCAACAAGGTTATGTACACAGGGATTTTCAAAAGATCTGTCTAGAACTGGGTGTGAGCTGATTTCTGTTTCACCCAGCTCTGTCTTTTTAAAGTACGATGACTGCAAGATGAATATAGCACTGAGAAGGAAAACACAAAGCAGCAACGTATTGTTTGGAGTTTTAGCTCCAGTTTCATTGAGATTTAATTGTAAGCTCATATTGTTCCTCATCATTATACATTAATAATGCAGTGACATTACCCATTAGCATCAAATAAACAAATTCGAAGAAAACGTATCCATGCTTGAAAGCAAGAAGCAAAAGCTATTTATTTTTTTCATCATCCATCATTCGGTCAAAGCGTAAAAGAAAAGAAAGTATTCTAATGTTTATGCAAGGCAATTTTTATATCCTTAAAGCCTCCGCATTGGATGAAGAGAAAAAGATCTGTCTGTTTCCCTTTTCCAGACCCACAGTTTTGAAAAGCCCAGATCAACTTTAGTGGGGAAAAATAAAAGCATTTCCTTAAGGCTTCCTGTGCACCTAGTCCCCACTTCCCTCTCCAGCTAGGACTTAATTGTTATACGGTTAGGGGGTGGGAAAGGCTCATTCCTCTCCATACAATCGAAACAATTATGGTTTCACGATACAAATAAATAAATCCACATCTGGAAAGGGATGGACGCTGTGCATTTGATCTATTAAGCCTGTTATTGTGAATGGTAAAAGACAGCAGTTCCTTCGGGACAAGGTCCGAGGGTGTGCCAAATGAAGCGGCCGGTTAGAAAGAGGGTTGAAGGATGTTACCCCACTCCACTCCCCTCCCCTCCACCTCCTGTCATCCTCTTTAGAACAAAAAAGGGGACAGAGAAGAAAAACTGGCTCTTCTAGCTTTTCAGGAAGTTCCTGATATGGGGAAAAGCAAAGCTCTTTGCTCAAAACACAGATGCTGGAGGCCTCTTGGGAGGATGGAGGAGCCTCTAGGTCCGTTGTGGAGGAAGACACAAGTGTGAGCCAACTCAGATGCTGAGCAGCTACAGTAGGACAGAGGGTTTAATTTCATCCAAGGAATGTTAAATACATTGATGGTTAAAGCTACCTGAAAAATAATACAGCACAAATCCCTTATTTTGGCCTCTTCTTGGAAGAAGGTTCTTCTTGTCTAGATACATTAACACTGGTCTCAAACGCATATAGATTTTATGTATCGTCATGAAAGAACTGACCATTTTCTGACCTCGGGTATACAGTACTGTATTACCAGGGACCTAGAACAAAAGTGTTGGAAAAGAGGCCACTAAAGAAACCCTAAAGAGACAGTAAAAGGTAAACAGCTAATCAGACTACAAAACAAAGTAATATAATGTTCAACATTGGTTTAAGGATAAAGTGTTTAACCTTTTGACCTTTTCCTTTTTCATATTTTGTGACATTTAGAGACTAGAAACTATCCTATCCTTTGCCGTGCAGTTCATAGCTAACAATATATTTAATAGACAAAAGGCTGAATAAGGTATTCCTTTTAATACTTTATAAAAACATGATTACAGATAAAATAAATGTTTAAGCTTAACTAAGCCCTCGTTCGATCTTTTGACAATAAAAAAAAAAAAAAAAAAAGTCCTCTTGATTTTAAATAAAAAATAAAAAAAAAAGCCTGCAGAAGCTTGTGGTTTGTCTCAAGCTAATATGCTAGCATACTAGCATTAGCAACAGATTTTAGGTCAGGGGGAAAACAGGAACTGTAGAATTCCCCCACAATTTTAAGCTCTGTTAAACAGGAAACTTTGGCTTCCCAGGAAGTTTCACACATGCTGCCATATTGACAAGTGACAGATTCAATAATGTGCTAAATCCATCTAAATGCAAAAAGCCACACAAGCATTTTACCCCTAGTAATTAGCCACAATAAAGTGGCACAAATGCATAGAAAATATAAAGGAGAAATATTTTATGTTATATAACTTTTATGTTACATAGACTCAGGATTTTATTCTCAGTGGACTCCAGGGACAGCTTCACCGCTTGTCCTTAACCAACACCTCGATCATGTTAATGCCAAACGAAGGATTTTTTCTCCGTGTCCTACGTCTTTCCACGTTCAAAAGACAAATACGGACCAAAATCAAGGCAAATGTTTATGCGTCTTGAAAGGCCTCCCTAACAAATCAGCGTTCATCTCTAGTTACACTTTGCTAAAGTTTAGCTGTGTTTATCCTGAGGCCCAAGAGCTGGAATGCTGCTGAAAAAACTTTCTTTAGAACATGTAGAGGTAGAACTCGCCGAATATGCACATGCTAACCTTCTTGTGCGTGTTGCTGCGTTGTTATGTGACGTTTATGGGATGGAGCGACGGCTGATAAATGAATGGGGGGTCGCCTGCGGTGCTAACAAAAAGTGCATTCAAGCAGTTTGGGTCTGTTACCTTTTGAATTGCTAATGTGCTCATTGGTGTCTGTAAAGCTTTAGAGCCTATTCACGACACGGAGAGCAATACGGACTATCGCTGGCAGATCTGTGGCTTCAAAATGACCTCTTTATATGTCATGAACTAAGACATGGTATAGCTGTGTATTTCTTTAAATGAGGCTTTGTAAAACATGGAGAAAATCAGAGAAAACAGCCCTGTTGTGTGGTTTGTATGACAAAATAGAGACGCCCTGTTACTCATGCTGATGCTAGACATCTGACTGGCTAACAAGCTAATGACAGTGCAATAGTTTTGCTAGTATCGCTTTTCAAATGCATTTGTAAAGAGACGTGAGAACCCGATCCCCTCTCCAAATGGCACTGAAACCCTACATCATGACATCCATGGTACAATAAAGTTTCATCATTCAGTGCCAGAAGACTCTCAGTTGAGAGTAATTTCCCTAACAGCCCGTGGAGTCTGAAAGAACAGCAAGAGTGAAAAGGTCAGATGTTGTGAGTGAAGAAAAATGGTTTCCGCTCTGCGATTGTAGAACAAACGCTGAAAATGTATTAGCTCCGGTGAAAAAAACTAAAACTTCTTTCAGACCGTGTTTTGTGCTGTTTTACAGCGTATCATACATAAATTATAAATAAACCATATCCATATTTATTTTTGGATGATTTATTTCTCAATAACTGCATGTAAATTATAATTAATTTGTACTTAAAATAATCTTCAAAAGCAATCAAACAATATGCTGTGAATAAAAAAAATAATGAGAGAAAATTGATCTAGAACATTACACGATTAAAAAAAATCCGATAACCAACTTAAAGTTATTATTTACTTAAAAAAAAAAAATTTTAAACACTTTTTGAAACACTCATTTTCTACCGCTTATTTGCACTTCTTGGGTCACGGGGAGCCTGTGCCTATCTCAGGCGTCATCGGGCATCGAGGCAGGATACACCCTGGATGGAGTGCCAACCCATCACAGGGCACACACACACTCTCATTCATTCACACACTCACACACTACGGACAATTTTTCCAGAGATGCCAATCAACCTACCATGCATGTCTTTGGACCGGGGGAGGAAACCGGAGTACCCGGAGGAAACCCCCGAGGCACGGGGAGAACATGCAAACTCCACACACACAAGGCGGAGGTGGGAATCGAACCCCGACCCTGGAGGTGTGAGGCGAACGTGCTAACCACTAAGCCACCGTGCCCCCTGTAAAAGTTTTTAGATGAAACACTTGATTCTGCATAGCGTGGTGAATGACCAAGGAGTGACCGATAAAATAGTACACACCTAAAAACCTCCTTAAATCAACGGTCATAAAAGGGTCATAAAACAATCCTCCCTCCGAGGAGCACGCTCGGTTATTAGGCATCTTCGTAGCATGTACGCTTTAAATATTCTCCTGGCTTCTAATTCAAGACAGTGAGTCAGTTAGTCAGAGACAGTCTCACTATAATTATCGTCTTTAGGAAGACTTCACAAAACTCACAAACCCATTTTAGGCATTTGTTCCTCACAGAAATATGACCACGCCAATCTCCAGCAGTCAAACTCATTCGCTCACACTCATCTCTCTGACAGGAAATAGAGGAGGCCCGCTATGGAGAGAGAGAGAGAGAGAGAGAGAGAGAGAGAGAGAGAGAGAGAGAGAGAGAGAGGGCAGTGGAGGCCAGACTTAATTCCTGTTCACCACAAGCTCCTTACAATATGGCACAAAAGAGAAAGAGGGAGAGAGAGACACAGAGAGAGAGAGAGAGAGAGAGAGAGAGAGAGAGAGAGAGAGAGAGAGAGAGAGAGAGAGAGAGAGAGAGACACTACCACAAGCTGGATAACCCACACATTTCACACATCATTCCAGCCGGAAAAAAGCAGCTGCTCATCGCCCCCCGCCCCCCAAACACACACACACACACACACACACACACACACACACACACACACACACACACACACACACACACACACACACACCGACACACACACACCGCCACCACCCCACTACCCCAACACACAAAACTACATGTTCCCAAAGTTTTTCCCAGTCTTAGAACCAAGCATTCGAGACCCAGAGAGAAGATTTACTGACCCACCAGCACCCTAGTGGCACTGCTTTAGCATAGCTTTCCACCGCAAATTAACTAAAGCGTGTGCGCCAGTCGAGTTGAGTCACTGGAATGTATTGAATTAAATGGAGGAAATTAAAACTAGCTAATGGCCTGAAAATTAGGAACATCTGTATGCACTCTTAGCTGTTGGTTTAGCTTAGTGTTACAACAGGCCTCAAATTAACTCACGTACTGGCATTTTAATGCATGGACGTATCCAAGTTAGAGCTGATGACTTAACTGAAGTGGAATTCTAGGGATGGACAAAATGTACATAAAAAAGTACAACGTGACACTTTTATTATCTAGAAAATTGGCTTAAAAAAGTCAAATTAGCCTAAGACCTACAATAGCTTTATGACTTCGCTATCATTAGCTGATGGTAGCTGAAGAAATCCGATGTTATGATTTCAAACGGTAAAAATCGCTAACGTAAAAGATTTCGACCAGTGACTAGTGCTTAGTTAATGGACAATTATGAAATGAACTTTAAGATTTCTCAGAGGTGTTGCAGTGAGATTTCTATTAGCATTCTGCCTATCACAGCAATACTTACCCATTCGATTGGTTTTGCATTATATGACATTGGTAAGCAAGCAACAGGAACAAAATAGCAAGCCAGTGTGAATGCTAGGTAAGAATTAGAAATTAAGAATTATCTGTATTTGTTCTGACTGGTCCTGACAGCTGATAAAGCAGAAAAGTTTAGTTATTAGGTGTCTCTATAAATGTAGAATGCTATAGATAAATAAAACTGTAGATGTCTACACTTTATTAGCATATTCTGTAAATGTACGGCTCCTTGGTGCTGTTTCCACACACTCGGTTAGTCAGCACATGCTCACCGTTACTCTTTACACATTATGACACACACTCTTTTACTCGGAAGTGAATAATCCTCTCCAGATGGAGAATGGTACAGAATTCAGGTTCTTGTAACTTGGGTCATGTTGAAATACTGCAGATCTATTGGTTACAGCCTTGGCAAGCTTATCAGTGGTGTGACCCATCGATTTTTCAGTCTAAAATCCAGAAAGCCCTGTTACAACTTGTGCATGACGCAGCAAGAAGTCATGTTTAAAATGCCGGCTGCAAGCCAAGAGCTGGGTTCCGTTTAGTCCAATCCTCCACGGTAGGCCTTGTGCAAAACTCAAAGAGGAAATGAATTAATCAGAACCATGTGGCAGTGCGCCGTGAGAGTTCGACGTGGGATAGGAGATAGATCTGGGGTACTTCACGTGAGGTATCAACGTTCTTACAGCTTCTAAACTCATCTGAATTCAAGCCTGGTGCTGTCTGAATGGGACAGTCATCTTTTCCACAGACAAGAAGCCACAGGATGTGGCCGAACAGCCAGAAGAAACAATAGTTCTGCTTGTCTGGGGCTTTAAATCCAACGCAAGCTAGTTGGTTTAAGGCCACCCCCTCAGTCTAAACACAAAGAGTCAATGGCCATCTGTCTTATGTAGCTAGTTTATCAGGCCTAGCGATAGTGGAGTTACATAAAAAATGGCCTGACTTGGAATCAAGCAATGAAACACATCCTCAGTTTGGAAGGAATTCACCTATGTGCAAGTAAAACTGCAATCAAAATTGTGAGCTCCTTCACCAAAAGAGCTCAGAATCAGTCCTGGTTACAGACTCAAGTAGAAGTGACATGACATACGGCTAAGTACGGTGACCCATACTCATAATGTGTTCTCTGCGTTTAACCCATCCAATGTGCACACAGCAGTGAACACACACACAGTGAACTCACACCCGGAGCAGTGGGCAGCCATTTATGCTGCGGTGCCCAGGGAGCAGTTGGGGGGGGGTTCAGTGCCTTGCTCAAGGGCACCTCAGTCATGGCCGGCCTGAGACTCGAACCCACAACCTTAGGGTTAGGAGTCAGACTCGCTAACCATTAGACCAAGACTTCCCCCAGTGAGTACTCAGGTCAAGTGTTTAAACTCTGCCACTTTTATTGTATTTAATCTACATCTATCTATAAAGGCTTCCTCAAGGGTTCTTTTGAGGGTTAAGAACAGACAATAGATTTCTGACCAGGATATTATCTGTTTTTAAGACTTTACTGTCCTGCATAATCATTTTTTGAGTTCCCCTTAAGAAAAAGACAAACAAAAGATGTTTTGTAGTGTGTATATACTGTGTCCTTCATAATGACTGTGTGATTACTTAAAATCATGTACATAAACAGACAGAAGGTTTAAAAGATTAAAAAAAATCTATTTTTTGTTAGAACATATCATCTCTATTAGAAACTACCTTGACAAGTTCATTCTAATATTAAGCTGTTTGCAGTCACACATTTTAATTCCCCTGGCACAAAAACCAAACAACACAAGCCGGATGACATCAGGGCAATTTTGGGAACAGATGTTGGAATCCCTGAAGATGCTGTGATACGGTCAGTGCAGAATGTTCCATGTTTCCAACTTTGGCAATGCTGCACACTTGCACAAGTTATGAGATATGAACTAAGGGAAAGTAGCCACGACAAATCTAGCCATCGAGTCCTCCTTGGCTCGTGCACAGTGTATTCTTTGGCAGCTTTGGATGAGCAGTGGCTGTAGGCTTAATAGGCAGGTGTTGAGGACTGAGATCATGAAAACAATCACAGTTACGTAAAGCAGAATGTAGCATGCCAGATAAATGGTGGAAATGTATCTGTTAGACGTACCCGCTTTATAGACGGCAATATTAATCACTTTCAAATTGCCGTTAAAAGTTCATTTTGGCCGAATGCCAGGTGCATTTGAAGCTGTGTCGATTGCCTCAGGCAGGGTAAATAACATACACACCCTGCTGATATAGCCTGAATAAAATAACAAGTGTGAAAATAATGCTTCAGACTGTTTTGCCCTAACTGCGTTAGAGGGCACTGACTACACTGTTGTTTTGCTTTGGATTCCACACATAGTTCTGAGTGGGTTGCAATGACAACACAGTCTGACTTGCATACTTGCCCTCTCGACCCACAATGATCCTTTAATCTCTAGGTCGTTTTCCACACTTGTGATTACAGCAAAATTCGAAAGCTGTTCTTAATACCACAACAAGAGCCTGTATATTAAAAATTCCGAAACGTCCCGTCTATAATCATCCTGGACTGAGGGTTAATTTCAAGTCACAAGGCCTGGATCATATCCAGATTTAAACAGGAGGCGAATTTGGTCATTGTTACAGATCCCAGAAGAATGGTCAGCTGTAATCTTTAAGCTTACATATAACTATAGAAAATGGTTCATTAGGAGTTCTTCTACAAGGGATCTAACTAGTAAAAAGCTTCATGGGGCAGGGTAGAGTTTCTAGGAGCTAAATGTGCAATACATTTTCAGTATAGTCCAGTTGCATATAACTTGCCTAAGGTAGAATTTGGGTCATTTCTAAAGACATATTTTTTTGATAACCACCAGGTTCAGAAAAGTAGAAAGGTTTCCATCCAAACACTGTATACAGTATATAAGGCTGTTGTCTAATGTTTGCTAAGTCAGACATATAATAAAAAATCCAGTATGAAAGATTACAAATGTGAGATGGGAAACTGAGGGGAAGCTTCCAAGGTGACAGTTGATATCAGAGAGTTTAATCCACTTATGCAACCGGAAGTCTTTCCAGTTTCACATGTTGCTTGGATATTCTACCATCTGTTTTAAAGAGTGTTCCCAACCCGTACACCTGCACTACGCAGTTCTATGGTTCATCATACACTGATTCTACTCCAGCTCAATCCTGAGATCATAAAAGAAAACCAAGCAATGCTTCCAGGCTTAAGCAATCATTAAAGGTGTCAACCTGAGGCGATTTACTCAACCCACACATCTGTAGTATGCAGAAATTCACATAATACAACCTGTCACTGCTAGAGAGAAGGGAGAGGCAGACCTTTCCAGAACATTCCAAGAGTTAATCACAGCCCAAGGGTTTTATTACGAGTTCATGTTGTCAACTTATTAGACGCAAAACATTTCCTAAGAACAAACAACATGTATTTTTGTTAAACAACAAAGTGCAGTTATTATTTGAAGTAGAAATCATTGAGTCAACGGATATTTCTGACCAACTGTCCATTCAACTTGAATGTACAGTACAGAGATACTGGGAAAAAAAATACACCTATGGACATAATACAGATAAACTGACTGGCCATTTTATTGGGACACCCCCCCCCAACCCCCATCTTCTCAAGGGTCAGTGTGTTGTTGGTTTGTTTTGAGATGCTTTTCTACACACCACCGTTGTACAGAGTGGTGAATCTGGCCATTTTCCTTTGCTGCCTCTCATCGACAAAGCAGTTCTGCCTACATTGCTATCACTCACTAAGACTCGTGTACTCCTATTGTACTCCTTCTGAAATACTCAAACTAACCCAAGCACCACCGATCATAACACACTCAAAGATCTCATCGATAATTACATACATGTAACTAAGAAAGTAGTATGGTGGCTGGTGTGTGTATCCAGCCACATGAGCCAGGATTATAGAGCATTTTGTTTGACAGATTTTTACAGCTATTCATTATAGCAACAGTAGGCTGAATTGCTTTTTGTAAACCAACTCATTACTGCAACACATTTCGTTTCAAAATGCCACGCTGTCTCTGCATGATGAAAAAGCCAGGCCCATCGTATTCCCTATACAATAAAATCTCTTTTTCTTGGCCTTATGCCATTGTACAATTCTTAACATGCCTCTTGATAGCCCGTTGTCATCAGACCACCATGCAGAAACACTTTTTCTTCTGTTACATTTAAACTTGACAAAACACCTCAAAGCCAATGGAGCAGTGGTTGGCTTCTCCACGGGTACCCCCCCCCCCCACACACACACACACAACAGACTAATCATGGTTGTCTGATCCTTCTTAAAGCATAATATGCGATTGAATATCAGTGATGTCTCATGAAGATGAAGGATTAGTCATGAAATCTCTTATGACCGGACTCAAATGAGCGACCGCTGGTGTCTAACGATATTATTTCACAGAAAATATCTAATGATGACAAATGAAAGGACATAAAAGCTTTAATTAAGGAGGAAGTTTGCTATAAAAACCAAATTAGGGCAGTGTTTGTCTTTGAGATGTGAGAACCCAGCGGTGAATCAGCTTCCTGCGGTGAAAAGCCATCACCCACATTAAGGAAGGAAATTAGTTCCTTCATTATTGTAAAAAAAAAAATATTAGCACTGCAGTAAAAAAAAGCAAGTGTAATTGAACATTAATGTGTTTTTTGAAGAAAAAATAATTATAATAATATATATAATTTAGCCTTGGAAATAATGGATGATTATATTACATTTTTTGCGTTCTGTTTTTGCAGTTTGGTTCACACTCATGATATTTTTTTTGCTAGCAAATTGATATGATTTGTCTTGTTTGGGATCGATGCTAAAGAACAAATCACATATTTAACATTTTTTTTAGGACTTCTGATGAATCTCTCACACACCATCAATACAAGCACACACTGAATTATTGTTCCGTGTATTTTTAATGATCTACTTATATATCTTATCTTCCATCATAATTCTATCATTGCAATTTCAGTTTCACTTACAGTAGCTAATCTGAGCTAGGCTCACATAGGTAATGTTAGCAAAGCAACCCAGCTAGTCACTTTTTTTAAACCATTTAAAATAAAGATTTGAGATTTGAAATAAACTTAAATGAAGCCCATGGTGCAGCGATGAAAATTTACCACAGGTTTAACAGTAAAATCACAGAGTAATTTTGTGAATCTTGTGTATAAACATGGCGCTCTGTGGCTAGCCTTGAAAGCTAATCCTGCTTCAAAAAGCCACAGAACCTTGGAATAAAAGACTTTTTTGTTGGAGAGGTAAGCTGTTTCTCTAGACTCTCTGTATCTCCCTGAAGAGAAATGAGCCAAATCTCTTACTATCTGCTTTTCTTTCTCTGTCTATAACAGCTTATTTCCTGGCTGCGATGGTGAATTGCGAGTCCTTTTTGTAACATATTGTATTTTTAAGTAGGTTTTTTGTGCATTCTTTTTGAGTAGGTCTATTATAACTCTTGTGCAATGAGGTCATCTTATTAAAAAATTCTTAGCTCAGTGGTTAAATACTGTATTTATGCTAGCTGTCGGAAGGATCCTTAAAAAAGCACTAAAACCCTAAACCCAAAGTTTGGACAGTAATTTTATTTTTCCTCAGTTATGTTTTTAAATTTATTCACATTTAAGAACCTATTATCACTCAAGTTATAGAAGGGATAAGCAACTCATTTTTTCTCTCCCTCTTTTAGTGAAAATAACAGCTTTGGTTGCTAAGGAATGAAATCTATAGCTTTACCTCTTACACTGAGCTTTAACACTGGAGACTCCATCCAAAATGCCCCCCCCCCAAACACCTTGCACATATAACCAGTTATAAGTGTCTCTAAAATCTGTACTGTATAAGCTGTTACTATAGCAATGTTATGTCATGTCATGTCGTGTCGTGTCGTGTGCTGTCGAGTCGTGTCATGTTGTGTTGTGCTATGTTTGAACGTTTGCATTAGTATAAACCTTGCAGACAGGATATAGTGACAAGCGGCAGTGATTCCACTCCATCTGACCAATCAGATTCAAATGTTTAACAATGTGGCATAAATCCATTACATTAATGTAACCGCTGAATTAACAGAAACAGCAACATGGTACAACACTAAGACCTTGAAAAGGAGACAAAGAGTCTTGTCTCTGTGACGATGAGATCCATTTGTAGACCAAACACATTTCCAGTCTTATAACAGCAGTGCTTCAAGTCCTGATATGACTAAAAACACAGTGCTATCTGATGATTAGCTCTCTAGCCAAGATGCCAGTTTTTATTTAAAGATGGTAACGTGTTCCCTCAAAGAAACCTTGGAATTCATGCCTCAGTGTTATTTTATTCCGCATCATTACTTGCATTCGAGTTGATAAGCATTAGCCTCTTTTTCACGCGATTTGGCTTTCAAAGCCAAACCCTGAGAAGGCTTAGAGTTTCATTTTCGTCCTAACACAACAGAATTCAATGCAAAACCCGCCAAGCAAGTCAGCATATACAAGAGTTATATTTTGTTACACCATGGTGACAAGAGCTGGCTTTAGCTTGTTCTCACACGTCAAAAGCCTTAGGCTGGGAAAAGCAAAGCCTGTGGTAAGAAAATCCCAGATTCTTTCAGAGACTTGTGGAAAGCAGGAAGACCAGATGGTAACAGAAGACGAGTGTTTCTGGGTAAAAAGTGTAAAGCAGGGCCATTTTTCTTTTCTGGCATGCGTTTGACATGTTCTTGTCCAGGTGTGTCATAAAATACACAGTGTACAACTTCTGGATTGCAACACAAAACTCCGAGGATGGGAAGCTGCTTTAAATTCTCACATTTAAGGCTTGAACGGTGCTAAAATTCACAACCACATGCTCTTTTGTTTTTAAGATAGAGAAAGGGGGTTTTAAGGGGTGCACATTGAAAAGAAACGGTTAAGGGACTTGCTCAAGGGCCCAAAAAATCAGTAACCCAGGTTTGAACCCAGGACCTCATACGGTACTTACAAAGCATGCAGTTTCCCACTGAACTACCCCCAGTGTGAATCTGTACCAAAGCACCATGATATTAATCTTTACCCACAGTATAATGTTCCTTGTATGATCTTAAATATCATCTTTCTTTATTGTGGTACCATCATATCGGTACACACACTTACAATCACAAGTATGAACTCTCCTGTTCCCAGAAGTGACTATGTTATTGTTGCATTGTTTTGCTGAAATCTGACCGTAAAATATCCCAAACACAAACTTCAAAGGAGAGATTCATTGCACTACATTACACTTGACACAATAGAACATTTGGGTGTTTACTCAACGCCGATCTTGTTATCTAGTTTAAGAACTGACACATTGCTTGTTTTGAAGAATCTACTAACAATGATATTGGAATTGGGAATCAGCTGTTATAACTTCTGTGCCTGTTTCAGTAAAAGAGGAGAAGCTACTGTGTCAGGAAGTCCTCATACCTGTCGGTACTAGTAAAGAAGGTGTGGCTTCGGTCTGTCAGTTCTAGTGAAGGAGGCGTGGCCTCTTTCTGTCAGCTCTAGTCAACTGGCCTCTGCCTGTCCAGTGAAGGAGGTGTGGCCTCTGCCTGTCAAGTAAAGGAGGTGTGGCCTCTGCCTGTCCAGTAAAGGAGGTGTGGCCTCTGCCTGCCAGCTCCAGTGAAGGTGGTGTGGCCTCTGCCTGTCCAGTAAAGGAGGTGTGGCCTCTGCCTGCCAGCTCCAGTGAAGGAGGCGTGACATCTGCCTGTCCAGTAAAGGAGGTGTGGCCTCTGCCTGCCAGCTCCAGTGAAGGAGGCGTGACATCTGCTTGTCCAGTAAAGGAGGTGTGGCCTCTGCCTGCCAGCTCCAATGAAGGAGGCGTGACATCTGCCTGTTCAGTAAAGGAGGAATGGCCTCTGCCTGTACAGTAAAGAAGGTGTGGCCTCTGCCTGTCCAGCAAAGGAGGTGTGGCCTCTGCCTGTCCAGCAAAGGAGGTGTGGCCTCTTCCTGCCAGCTCCAGTGAAGGAGGTGTGGCCTCTGCCTTTCCAGCAAAGGAGGTGTGGCCTCTGCCTGCCAGCTCCAGTGAAGGAGGTGTGGCCTCTGCCTGTCCAGTAAAAGAGGTGTGGCCTCTGTCTGCCAGCTCCAGTGAAGGAGGCATGACATCTGCCTGTCCAGTAAAGGAGGTGTGGCCTCTGTCTGCCAGCTCCAGTGAAGGAGGCGTGACATCTGCCTGTCCAGTAAAGGAGGTGTGTCCTCTGCCTGCCAGCTCCAGTGAAGGAGGTGTGGCCTCTGTATGTCCAGTGAAGGAGATGTAAATTCCTGCCTGTCATTCCAACATAAGAAGGCATGTACCGGGCCAACTGAAGGACGTGTGGTCTCACACTTATATCTAGCACTTTTTTGCACGTTACTGACTCCAACTGATGACACTGAATTGTATTGAATCACTGATTTCTTTTCATACACTGGGCTGTTTCATACACTCCCACATCACGACCCTGTCTCACGCTTATTTCTGGTTAGTAAGTGGAAACTTTGTCTTGTGGCCATTATTGGCTCCTTCAACAACTCCGGGCTTGGAACAGACTCACTTGTAACTTCGGATAAAAGCATCTGCCAAATCATTATGTAAACCCTGTGGTGTCTGCCAGAGCTTAGCATCTTACACTTTTCCTTGTGCTTTTTTCACCATTCTGTGTACGAGCTCAAGCTGCTGGTCAAATATGGGCTTCTTTTAGAGACGTAGAGCTGGAGAGAGATGAATCAGAAAGATCAGAGCTGTCCAATGAGTCAGGAGGAGAGAGAGAGAGAGAGAGAGAGAGAGAGAGAGAGAGAGACAAAGACAGAGAGAGAGAGACACAGAGAGAGAAAGCCAAGCTAAACACACTTTTTTCACACTTTTTATGTAATACCATTTCTGTGTTCTAGGACAAAAATATTTCTTTTTAAACTTGATGAAAGAGCACTGAATATATTACAGGTTCAAGTGTGTGTGTGTGTGTGTGTGTGTGTGTGTGTGTGTGTGTGATTGTCTATTCAGAGACTGTTGGCCTAGAACTGTCATCTTGCTCCTTGATACTTTCCTTTGTCCGACTATTGCTAAATATACCACTCAAATGTCAGATTTACAGGAAAACCTTTTCCAGAAGCAAAATCTAAAAGCAAGAGACTATTTTCCTAATATATATATAAGGAAACCTGTCCTCAACTGCCTCATAACACAACTGCCATTGGTTGCTCATTTACGCTACAGTTAATTATCTGGTAGTTTAACGCTACAGAAAGTGTCATAAATTCTATATGCAGGATGCTTTAATTCATTTAAAATGCTTTTAGACCTAATTAGCTGTTAATTAAAAAAAAGCCATATGAGATTGATTAAAACCCAAAAAGGAGCAATACATGCGGTGTGGCTTTGTAAATTTCTTTTTTTTTAAAAAGAAAGAAAGAAAGAAAGAAAGAAAGAAAGAAAGAAAGAAAGAAAGAAAGAAAGAAAGAAAGAAAGAAAGAAAACAAGCTGAACAGGGTCTGTGTACGACAGAAGCCACTTGCATGGACTTGCACCTAATGAGATGTAAAAGAAGTGATGGGAAAGTGTGTGTGTGTGTTGTTTTTTTTCCAGACTGAATTCCAAGGTCGCTTTCCACCACCGAGGCCTGTTTGCTGATGGAAATGCAATAAAGCCTGTGACGCTGACCACTATCGTGCAACTATTTTAGGTTTTAGGGGTCGTTTATGTCTTTCCAATCAACAATGTCTTCCGCTGAGGGGCTTCGACATGTCACAGAGGATGAGAAGGTTACGTGAATGTCAGCGTCTTTCCGAACAACAGTGAAAATCATGCTAGTGACTTGAAAACTTGGGACTTCACACAAAGATTTCTGATACACAGAAGTATTTATATGCATGTTGCTGTCTTGAAGATTTAAGCAATTTCTACCTCAAAATAAAAAAAATCTTTTAGTTTTTTTTATGCAAATTGATTCATTGAGCACCTTTTTATTAGGGCCTGAAACTCACCTCAGGAGCAATGGATGTGTAAAAGGTATCAAATTTTCTCAAACCAGTTTATTTTGTTTACAAAACAAAATAAAACCTTTATTTTATGAAGCTTGAAAAACGATTTAAACAACGAGAGCTTAGGAAATATGATGATGGTGGTGATTTCATTTTCATTATTCGGTACTTAAATCTGATAGGGGGGGGAACGGCAGCAACATGACTGGAAGAAATAAAAATAAACATCTGTATGGAAATAAAACCAATATGTAGCTCCCGGACAGGATTTGTTTTTAATTAATCTTGTGCAAATAGAACTGTTGAGGGCGTGAGAGTAAAAAAGTCTGCAAGCAGATTATTGTATTGAGGATGAGAAAAAAACGGGGTAGATGAACTGAACATTGGGATCGGTGTGTATTTACTGAAATCCCACCAAGTGAAAAAGTAAACCGGAACGACAAACAGAACGGCAAAGAGAAACGACTGGTGGATTGATGGAGGGAATTATGTAGTGCAGACCCAAATGGATTCTGGTAATTTCCAAACCCACTCAGTGTCATTACGCTGAGCGGAACGGTCAGAGGCATGTCGTCGCTGCAAATGGCAAAAACATCATGGAACTTGACACTGGCAATCAAATCTGTTTCTTGCAGCCAAATTAGCCCGCAGAAACACCCCCCCCCCCCCCCCCCCCGATTGTTCTTCGCTTCGTCAAAACACAAAGCCACTTTCGAATCGTAGGAAGCAGAGGGTTGTGCCAGGTTAAGTGCCTGCTGGATAGCTTAAGCAATGCTGGAGGGCTTGCTGTTTTCTCGACTCCAAACTCTTTCACAGATGTGGCTCTGGGAAAGTAGAGCACCCGGTACAGCCATCAAGCCTCTGTGACATCCAGAGGCAACTTTAATAGCTCAGCATTTTTAACAATCGTACCTCCGGGAACTCGAGGAAGAGCCGAGAGAAGGCTCTGATAACGTGCTTTGAAAGAAATGATGGAACGCTAGCTGTGGAGGCGGAGGTGAGAGGACAGGATGAAGGAGCAGAGAAATCAGAGGCCGACCTGGCAAAGCAACGCAATAACTATTCAAAATGAATGCAAATCCTGTGGGTGCTTGGCAGAACAGACAGAACAACAAGAGCTTTTTTTTTTTTCTACCTTTCGGTTTAAACCTGCAAATCTCTTCAAACTCTTCCATCTTTCTTTACCAACTAGCACATAAGTGATGTTTACTTTCAGAATTATCGCAGATTTATCAGAATATCTGACAAGGCACACGCGACTTGTTTACTCAACAGCAAGACGCTGAAGTGCGAAGGCTGATAAACAAAGCATTAAAACTCAATTTTTGCAAAACACTTGAGCTTCTTATTCAAATCGGATCTCTTCAAAGAGTAACAAATCTGAACCTACAGTCAAAAAAAAAAAGTCAACAATTAACTGAGCTTCAATCGTAATGTTAAACATGCACCAGCACAGAAAGCAGACTTAGGACTTTTTTTTTTTTTTTAGGATTCTGGCAGTTCTGAGATGAAATGTAGTCCGAGTGACAAGTTATTATTTAGCTTGCAAAGACTGTGGTAAAGT
Source organism: Tachysurus fulvidraco (assembly GCF_022655615.1). Taxonomy (NCBI): domain Eukaryota; kingdom Metazoa; phylum Chordata; class Actinopteri; order Siluriformes; family Bagridae; genus Tachysurus; species Tachysurus fulvidraco. The sequence goes on from NC_062539.1 coordinate 3,234,800, forward strand.
TAAGACGTAAAATCCCTCTGTCCTATGTTCATAACGAAGCCCTGAATCCATTACCTTTTCAGAAAGAATTAAAAAAAGACAGCTGAAGAGCCTGTCATCAAATCCAAACCTCATCTGAGAGAAAACAGCACTAAAAGGTTTCATGTCTGATATGTTCCCCATACACAACCTGACTGACTAAACCAATTCAAATCCCAGGAGAAAGACGCTGGCAGGACTAAAGCTTCTTTCACCATTACTGTAGGAAGCACTGATGGCTTTTCAATCTACACAAGGATGTGACCTCAGTGGAGTGAAACTTGATTAGCTTCCTCCCATCTTTCACTAAACTTCAGGGTGCATATTCATGAAAATTCGTAGTACAAAGAGTTTCTGTGATCATTTCCCCTACAATTAAAGAGAAGGTCTTAGTAAAACACTTAAAAGAGCTCATAAGGTCAAAAAGTGTGAGGAGTCGTGAGGAGGACTTTTAAGAGGATGAAGAGTTTCTTTATCGGAAGAGAAAATGGCTGAAAGGTGAAGAGGGAGAAGAAATGAATGGTGTACAATATTTAATAATGATAGTGAGTTAATAAGATGATACAGATTAGATTATTTTTGTGACCAATCACATTAGAGATCACATCTCCGCTATGCTGCTGTGTCATTTAGAGACTCGAACATCTCTGAAACAGAGCTGAAATGCCACAGCAGCTGAAATGATATCATTTGTCTCTATGACATTTCTGCTCTGTGTCGGAGATGTTTACATTTACATTTACATTACATTTATTACATTTATAACATACAGGTGTTAGAACATCTCTAATACGATCGGTCACCAGCGTAATCCCTACACCATATAGTCTCTAATATCTTAACATAGAGACAAAGTGAAGGTTTATAATAGACCGGATTATAAAAACTCTCCTTTTTTTATTGAACAGCCAATCACGGTCTTCAAAAGAATGTGTCACCTAGTAACAGGGTAAGCCCCGCCTCCTCTCTAAGATAAAAGTGGAGATTGGTCTTGAATTATAGTTAGAAATTTTGAGCTGAATGAGGGGCTCTCTGAGATCATTCTGAAAATCTTTATAAAATTGGCCCAGATCATGAAGAGGAAATGGATGAGAGCAGAAAAAATCTGTAAATGTGTTGGAAGTTATGGTGATTAGTGATTGGTGAATAAAAATAATAGTGATCAGTGGTTGTTTGCGAGCAAGGAATAATCATGCTTTGTGTAGAGATCTGAGTTTTTCTAGAGATTTAAAGACCTTAGATTATTTCTCTTTCCACGGTGATAATACTGCGTAAACAAGATGTTGCTATACTTGTTTTTCTTGGATTATATTGCAATACCATCTGGGGTTCGGCATTAAAATGGTGTTATTATCTCCATTATCTCACCTACAATTGCTGAGTTCATGCTTTAACGAATTAGAGCAGGTAGGTAGTTTCTCTTTTCATTCGCCAGATGTTAGTGTTGGCAAGGATGCCAGGGCAATTTTGTAAAACGAGCATGTGATGAAGAAGCCAAGCGGAATAGAAACATCTGCCTTAGGCCCCGGACAAGAAAAAAAATAACTTGGCTGCCTTTGAGTCCTTGTGGAGTTTGTGTCCACTCAGAGACACTCAGGAAGTGAGGGAGTAACAACAACTGCAACCACGCAAATGGAGGTGTGGTAAAAAACTGAGGGTTTTGCTGGAACATCTTTGCATATAAAGCACACACGCTTTGCACACCGCCAGCTCATGTGCAGGCAGGCCTCACGCGTGCCGTCTGTTTTGTTTAGCCGTACTGAAATATTTGGCAGATCTGTCTTTAAACATGAGCGATTTGTTAAGATTGGGAGAACACCGGTTTGGAGTGGATGCTGGTCAGAGCAGCCAGGAAGCATCACTTGTTTAATCTGCTCACCAGTTTAATCTTAATACAAAGCAACAGCACTCTAAGAAACTGTTGCAGTTTGTAAACTAATTAAGACAGAAAAACTTCATCAAGCTACATGTTCTAAAGGTCAGCGCAAGATTCCCTCCATGCAGTGTTTAGGAACAGTGGCATCAAGCTGTGATGCCGATTCACATGCACTCCTAAAAAGGGGTTTAGAGCATGGCTTCAAAAAAGGTTACCATGCTGACAAGCACATTCCCACAGCCTTAGTGTTTGGACCAGTCAGATCCGCCCGGGAGAGTCGCACCACACACAGAGCGAACGTTAACCCTCAGATTCCGTTCTTTATCACAAAGGATGTCCCATTGATCACAAGTTTACTACAGTATACAGTGAAGTGTTCTTTAAAATACTATTTCATCCCATCTGATCAGGTTAGAAACAGGACTACCATTCATACCCTTTCTTATGACCTATTAATTTGTATGAAACCACATGAATATACAGTATATCATCTTCGTGATAAAGCATGAATATAATACATATATATCTTCTATTTTTTGTTTTGATTCTTTTTATTGATTTTTTTTACTGCTTCTTTTATTTTATTCTTATTTATATTAATCTTTTTATACATTTGCTTGTAGGATTTTTATACAGCATTTAAAAATGAGAAATTTTGAAGGGAATTAATGAGAGCAAACTGATTTGGATTTGAAGCGTCATAATACAACAAATTTATGCCTAAAGTTCAGTAGAAAATAACTATTACTTTTTAGTCAGACGTGTGGACATTTTTAGCCCTGTTAGATGTTTAAAATAGGTCGTTTATGATGAATAAGGGTACAGGGTCAAACTGTTGTTCTGCATATTATAATCTGAATCACAGGAGCAAATTTTATCCACAGAAGCAGAAGAGGGTAAAAAGCAAGAAGAGACTAAACAGTCTACAGTTTTGCATTGAGTTCCTCACAAGTTTGACCTTCAGTATGGAGAGCATGCATGACTTTATGGAGCATGTACGTCCTTGTGGAAGAAAGTGCTCTGTTTCTTGGTCATAAAACTATATATAAACCAAACAAAGCAATGACACTGGAGACTCCTTCCATAAATGTCAAATGCCTCCTTAAAAAAAGTTTCTTAATCCTTTTTACTAGGATTAGATTATCTGTCATGTGAATGAGTTGCTTTAGACTACTATGATAATATACTCAGATTGATCAACACCTTCTGGCCAATCAGATTGCAAAAATCAACAATCACAATGAATTATTGAATTATTAACTAAATTAAACCCCAGCACAGCATTTTAACCAACTTATGTAGATGACATACAGCTACAGTATTTGGTTACTTAACTTTCTACTTCATCTATTCCTCATGTCCTTGTAGTAAATATAGTCTGCTGTTCAAGGCTAGGTGAGGGGAAAAAGAGCTGGCAATGAAACAGCTAGGCTACATCAAGGTATTAATTACAACCCTTTTCAAGTTTTCTGAGAATCGTATTTGTTCATGCACATTTTTAAAAATCTGCCTCAACATCTCTTTTGATATAATTTGCTTTGTCCGAAGACTCCCTGGGAGCAGATGGGTCCTGGTGTAAGGCCCCTATCCCTCAACTGCTCAGCTGTGCTTGGATTGTAATCCTGTAAGTAAGTCACTTTAAGGCGAAAAATAAATAAATAAATGTAACACATACTTCCTCGTTAGAACTCTTTTGGTAATATATATGTCAAAACCAGTTAATGATTTTAATACGGACACTCAATACTTGGCGAATTTGATAGCAAACAAAGCAGGGGACTCCTGGCCTGGTCCATTCTGGTCTGGACCAAATTTTGCATCAGATTGTCCGGCCAAAAGAGGAAGCAGACTGTAATAAACTGATTTGTGTGCATCCCATCTGTCAATATTGGCACAGGCCACTGTTTACACACAGGACACCTCTCAGCTGACCCGACTAACATGCCGAATTATTGAGCCACTCTAAACAAACAGCAGTAAACAGCATTACATGGGCCAATTAACAGCATGGTCCAATATTTACTCCTTTATTTCACCTTTCAGCAATCACAGACTTTGGCAGGGAACATAAGATGCACTGATTAACCTGTACAAAAGGCTTAAGGTTGCACTTTAATTCAGTATTATTCAATTAGATAAAGTATACAGGACTTTAATAACACATGAAATGCTAATTTTAGTGTTTAGCTGATGTATAGAACACCTTGTCATAACTAAAATTACTGAGCAGAAATACACACATCTAGGGTAGATTTTCAGTGTAATAGCTGTAATAAGCTTAACACACTTCAGTGTGTCTGAGGTTAAATTCGTTAAAATATCTTTTCCCCGTCATGAATTATAACTCGAGTAACTAATATAAACTTAAAATAAATAAATAAACCGATAAATTTCTTTATTATCTAAGTTACAAATTCTATATTAGCTTTCTAAACAGAACATGAGAATATTAGCTGTTAGCTTCACAGTATTATAGCATGCTATTACCACAAACACAATTCACTACTATAATCTATTTAAAAACAAATGAATACAAATATAAATAAGTGATTGTATACACAAGTGAAAGAGTGAAAAAAATGTTAAAATATTACTGATAAATAAAAAAAAATAGATATTATTAGACAAAACAGATATACGTCAAAGGTAAGGAGATGCTTAGCAACAAGAGTAAAGTTGAGGGGGCTTTTGATCTGTCGGTGTCGTAAAAACAACTAATACTTTGGTTTCCGTGACATTTGACGGTATTGTTAACGGAATAACCGAGACTTATACACTCTCGGTGAAGTACGTGACCTGGCTAGGCTACATGTTAGCCTGTCCAGTCAGAGTGAGAGTAAAATCACCATTTACAAGTCAAACTTCCGCGCTGTTCCCACGCGCCATCCGCTGCACATCACCGAGGAGGCTTGCGCACAGCTACGGTATGGCATGTCGCACTTTCCCCAGGGTCTAAACGCTTTTGTGTTCCAAACACAAGACCATTTACTTCACTGTTTAACCCTAAATGCACTCTTTTATTGCTTATTTTTTACCCATTAAACACCAGACCTACTCTTATAGACCGGTATCCCGAACACACACTGTTTTATATCATAAACCTAAATACTGAACCTGAACCTTTTTTTATTTATAAAACACGTTCTTATCATAAAGATATGAACACATAGTCGTTTAGAAGAACACACAGCTTTAAACTTAGACTTCTATAGTTATCCTAAACATTAACAATTGGACCTCGAATACCAACATGACCAACATATATGTTTTATAACATGAATACAAAGTTTGCCTGATATTGAACACCAGAAAACCTTGACATATATCCTCGCTATATTTACACCTTAAGGTATGAGAGTTAATTCCTGAACACTGATTTGAATATTCTAAACATTAACACTTACATCCTGAATACTTATGTGAGTGCTGTATCCAGTATAAGTGAAAACAAAACAAAACAAAAAACAAACAAAAAACAACAACAATATTATTATTATTATTATTATTATTATTATTATTATTATTATTATTGTTATATAACCAAAATATATATTTTTCCTTAAACTAAAGACCAAAACTTACACCTGGACTTACACCCTCACAACATACCCCAAACATTTGCAATCAAACCTGAGCACTGATTCTGACATCCTCAACACTGATAGACACTTATATAATAATCCTTGTATATAATAATCCTTGTATATAATTATCCTTGAATATTTTATACTTTCAACACAGTCAATGGCACCTCCTTGTTAAATCCCATCACATGTCTGAACATGAACTCAGACTTTAACACTGCTTTGTAAACCCTAAACGTTTTTAAAATATCAGCACAGTTTTAGGTTTTTGTTTGTTTGTTTGTTTGTTTGTTTTTACCCCAAATCTCAATCTATACCTTTATCTATACCTAAAACACATGCTGTAAATCCTGCACACATACTTGATCAAAGACTGGACCTTGAATACACTTTTATTTTTTAACCATAACCAATTCATATCAGCAAATGTGTACATGTAACCCTTGAATACTTGTTTCCCAAACCTGAATACCTGAACACACGTATATAAATCCAGCTGTTTTCGCCTTGAGCACGAGCGCGTACACCTGAACTTTACCTGCGTAAGGTAAACAAATCCAGCAGTTTACACACGCGTTCTTGTCCATTCCAAACCCAGATGTTTATATGCTTTAAACAGAAGTGTCCAGAAGCCTTACGTCAACATGCACACGTAACGTCTAGAAAGTTACCTTTCTTTTCCGGCGTCGCGCACGAGCCCAAAGAAATCAGAAAAGAAAACAGGAATCCGGTTTTGGCCAAAGTCTCCATTTCGTCTCTTTTAACGCTTTGGATGTATCTCTTGGTTTGTAATCGTGTTACTCCATAACTGTAACCCTCCTCCGTTGGATATGTGTGCGCGCGCGTCTGTGTGTGTGTGTGTGTGAGTGTGTGTGTGAAGTTCTGTCCAGATTCACGGAACCTCTCCCGACTTAAAACTTTTGACAGCTCCTCCTTCGCCTCTCCACCGAAGAGTGAGCGTGTAGTCGATACTCCTCGGGCTCAATCTCAAATCCCTGACTTCACCCTTAGCCAAGTACCCTAGGTAAAGATTTACGCAAGAGCTCCTGCGCCCTATGTAGTGCACTCCAACCTCCAATTGGGTTCCAGCCTTTGGCTTAAAGTCCTGACGTCATTTAAGAGTTAGGGAATGAGAGAGGGAGGGAGGCATGGAATGAAAGAGTGAAGAGAAAGGGTTCCAGTAAGAGGGAAAAAAAGGTATGTTAGGGAAAGTTCTCACATCAAATCCTGGGAACAGCTTTTTTTTTTTTTGCTGTTGCTGCTGCTGCTGTAACACACCTCACTGAACTCATCAGCTCTGTAACAAGAATCAGATGTTTAAGAAGGAAAAATGCAGAAATGATTACTCTGAGAGCCAGAAGTACTGAAATGTGACCTACTTCACCTACTGTGTTGAATTAATACAGTTCAATAAATCTATATGAATCCACCTAAAAAAAAATCCATCAAAATTCATTCATCTGACGAAATGACTTAATCTAACAAAATCAATCCATCCAATCTAACGAATCCTGAATATCTATTATACTTGAATCTTGGATAAACAGATCTGAAATAATTTTCTACTGAGATAAATATGTTACATTTATTCCAGCACATGTCCATACTGGACATCTGGAGATGAAACATGGGAGAAAAAACTTCCAACTTACAAAAGTTCTGTTCTATTCAATCCTGATCTTTTAGCCCCTTGTACATTGAGAAATAACCGGATCCAATGATACTGTTTCTTGTCCCTGACTATGTAATGTATCTTTAACTATCTCTAAAATGCTAATGTTTGCTCTGGAGACTTTAATACTTTTCTGCATCATCATATCTGTCTCATTTCACATAAGCAGTATTAGATCTACTTGTGCGGTAGTGATATGTTCAATACTGCACCCTACTCACTATATAGTGCACTTTGGGAAGTCCTAAAGCATATTTGAGAATATCTAATGAATTTATGACATCCCACAATGCACTGAATTGCACTACACAGGGTTATTGTCCATTATGGGTCACACAGAACCCATAACACACTAAGGAATTAGAAGTAGGGCATGATTTTGGGCACGGTTTAGTTTCTGCTGCTTCAAGACTAGCCCCTCATTTCAGAATGTTTTTTTTATTTATTTCCCATTTGCTAAATGAAATTCCTCATTTAACGCAGTTTAAGCTAATAGAATTATGGTGCCGTGACCTCCGTACAATCTTAATAAATGACGTATTTAGCATTGACGTATTTAGAGTGTATTGACCTCTCGCTCTGTTGTCTCGGAGAAGTGACGGCGATCGAGTTTAAAGTTTCACAGCTAACACCCGATAAATCTGGAGAATTAAAATTCCAGTTAAGTCGCACTCATTCATTCGAGAGTCACTTTTATTCCAAGCAAATCCTATCCTTTGTAAAATGGAGTAAGGACCTCACGGAGGAATAAATGACCTAAGAGTGTGCTGTTACAGGATAATAATCAAAGAACCCTGAAAAGTTTTTCCGCATACACAACAATTCATTCATTCATTCATTCATTCATTCATTCATTCATTTTCTACCACTTATCCGAACTCTCGGGTCACGGGGAGCCTGTGCCTATCTCAGGCGTCATCGGGCATCAAGGCAGGATACACCCTGGACGGAGTGCCAACCCATCACAGGGCACACACACTCATTCACTCACGCAATCACACACTACGGACAATTTTCCAGAGATGCCAATCAACCTACCATGCATGTCTTTGAACACAACAATTAACATTTGCAATTATCTAGTAATTGAGAACATCTTGTACGTTTAGTGTTTAATGCTGTGGATGTTTTCTTTCCCAACAGCCTCAGCAGTTTTTTTGACAAATTAAATCAAGATGGCAAATTATGCAATTTTCATGTCATTAAGAAACTAAAAAACGCAAAGTCTTGCATCGTAAAGTCCAAATAGATTTTGTACTGTTTTCCGATATTTTCTTTCCTGTAATTTTGCTTAGTAACTTCTGTAAACTTCATTACACTAATTTGCGAAAATTTGCGTTCCATCTGATGATGTCTCTCCTGAAGTGTTTGCAGATTTGACTCAGTCCTTATCAGTTTCACAAGCTAGCACTACCATCATTTCCAGCTTCTGTTAGCTGAGCAATCTGCACGGCAGTTAGTTGCGAAATACTTATGTGTCAATTTGTAAGAAAATTTCCCAGCAGAAATCCCGGTGTGGATTTGTGCCGTTAAATAGATACCTGTTATTGCAGCTGTGCTATTATGGGGAAGTCAAAGGTGGACATATTTGAGGGGTTTCCAGAGATCATAAGAGTCTATGGCATGGGTCAATGTACTGGGAAATCGCTTTTTATTAGTCTGTCATATGTATACAGTTTATGAAACTAGATTAGTAGCTTTCTCATTCAAGGGTTCTTAAGGAAAATATTTATATTAAGAACAATTTACATGATTTCTTCTTAATATTTATATTAAGAACAATTTACATGATTTCTACTTGATTTCTCATCCAATGGTGTAAGAGTTAGAAGGCATCAAGGAACGACGGAAACTGACGCGGAGGTGTAATTACATTTGTAATAATTATCCCCAGATTCACGGCTCAAACTTTTGCTAACAGGAAGTTTTGCTAAAGTTTTAATCGTTGATACATAATATTGATGTCACATTAGCCAGCGCTGCTGGAATAGAAAAAAAACACATTTAAATGGACTGAAAAATGAAAAGTGACTAGAAATATTCATCATAAATCATCGATCAAGTAACGAAGACCATCTTTGGGTCTTGTCGATAAATCACAGTACGCATTTGTTACACCTTTGTAACCATGGAAACCACACTTGCAGTCACATTGAGATAAGGTAACTCAAGGTGACAATAACCAGTGTTTCAAAAGTTGTACACAATAAAATAAGGTATTTTTAGGTAAAGGTAAATTTAGATTTTCTCACAAGACAACACGACAGATTTTTCCCCAGCACTAGCTTTGTCTTTTTCTTATTTGCATCCCGACTGCAATCTGATTGGTCAGGAGGTGAAACTGCCTGACGTCACTCTACACTTTCCTTGACTTTCACTTCCAAATAAGTGAGCGAAAAATCCAGACAGCACAACTTAGGCTTTAAAACCCACACAGAATTCTCTAAAAAGTGTTATTTTCTCCACCTCCTCCTTTTTTGCATGTTCCTTTTGTTCTTCAGTTGTTTTCTCCAGGAGCTCTGGTCAAAAGACACTTATGCACTGTAGTCTGAGTTGAATTGTGTAAATCAGTTTGTGTGTGTGTGTGTGTGTGTGTGTGTGTGTGTGTGTGTGTTTGTGCCCTGTGATGTGTTAGCACCTCATCTTTGGGGTCCTTTGACTTGTACCCCAAGTCCTCTGGGTCTGGGATAGAATCGAGGTTCCTAGTAATCATGTGTGGGATAAATTCTACAGAAAATGGATGGATGGATGCACTGGGGGTTGAGAAAAGCACATTCCCTGGAATTGTGCATTTTTTTCCCATGGAAAAAACATCTGAATAATATAGTGACAAACAGCGAAAAAAGACATCTTATCAACTTAAACTATTGTCAGTCTAGTTCAATTCAAGAATGTAATCCAAAAGATTATTAGTCTTAGGCCCATTTTACTATATTTAAGCTTTTATTTTTATAGAACCATAGTTCTATTGTCAGATTTATTTACTTTTTAGAAAAAAAAGAAGAAATAAGAAATATTAGAATATACTAACAGAATAAAAAATGTGAATTTAAATTTTAGAATTTAAATTTTGCTATTTAAATTGTAAATTTCAATTGGCTTTATTTTTAATTATTATTATAAGCATAAATTTCTAGAAATAAAAAAAAGGTATTCCAGAACAATAAGGAAATAAAGTAAAGTAATGCCATCATCATATATTACTTTCATTGTAGTCAGAAACTTTTTTGTCCTCTAATGCTAACAATAATCGTTTCTCTTAAATAAAGATCGACACCTTATATTTTTATCCATTTCTAATTTGAGATTTTAAGCTGTTGAACGTCCACAAAACAAGTCAGTCATTGTAACAGATTCTAGCAGCTATAAATACTCGTTTCTTCAGCAGTTATCGTTGTTGTCCTATTTATATCTCCTACTTACTGGAGAGTCCTTTAAAACCCTTTAAATAGTGCACTTTTTGATGTATGTAGATGAAGAAGACACAGTAGATGACACGTTAGACACACACTGAGCAATGTCTTCGATTATCTACTGAAATTCACTGTGTATAGTGTGCAGGCTATACTGTATGTTTTTAAGTTCCTGTATTTTATGAACACATTCACTATAAACTCCAACACCTTGCAGCGTTCAAAAGCCTACATCGCTTTGTCATGATAATGTCATTCGCTACTCCGATGCCCCACAACCTGGTACACGCTAATGCTGGGCATTAATTCTCAAGAGCTCCATTCCGGCAAGCCGAGCAAGGCACAAATCTTGATAATGTCTCTGGCCAGACTGAGAGGGGACGTGACTGAAGGATCTCATATATTTCTAGTCAGTTCCACGAGCAGTTATTGCATTATAGTAAGCGCATGCCGCGGGGAATGGGGTTTGCACCGGATATGAGGAGAGCGGAGCAGTGGGTGAAAACAAGGAGGTCATCAGTATCGTACAAAGGCTGTAAATATGACATGAGGCAGTCGAGACACAACTGGGGATTTCTGAACATGAATAAATTCCTGAATGGAAGACACAAAGGTCAGTTACCGTCCAGGTATCTGGGTGTTCATACAAGTGACCAGAAGACTGTGAGGTTAAATCCCATGACTGCCATTGTTGGGTAAATACTGATAGGACTTATAGGATAAAGTGAAGATTTCTGTGGGGAAACATTTTTAGAACATTTTATCCATAGTGCCTTAATTTTAATCTCATTTTATACAACCGAGCATTAAGTGCTCTGTTCAGGTGCCCCTGGGAGTTAAACTCAGAACCTTTCAATCAATAGTTCAACATCTTAACCACTAAGCTACCACATCATTAATATTTATAGAAGGAGTCTCCAGTCGAGAGTCTTCAGTAACAAAGCTAAGGAAAACAGAGATAACTGGCGAAGGAATGACTATTTATAGCTGCTAGAATCCGTTACAGTAACTGACCTGCTTTGTGGACGTTCAGCAGCGTAAAATGTAATTAGAAATGGATAAAAATAAAACGTGTCAATCTTTAATAAAAAAAAAAAGATTAGTGTTAGCATTAGAGGATTCTTACAACTCTGAGACATTATCACTGTTATTACAAAATAATCAATGGAAAAATTATATTATTTTAAAATTACAATAAAAGAAATATACGATTATGATTATTTCTAGGCATTTTTACTATTTTTAAGCTTTACTTTATTTTAATATTCTACTAGATCATTTTATTCTTTATTGAAATTAATGTTCATTCATTCATTTTCTACCACTTGTCCGAACTTCTCGGGTAACGGGGAGCCTGTGTCAGGCGTCATTGGGCATCATTGGGCATCAAGGCAGGATTCACCCTGGACGGAGTGCCAACCCATCACAGGGCATACAAACACTCTTATTCACTCACACACTCACACACTATGGACAATTTTCCAGAGATGCCAATCAACCTACCATGCATGTCTTTGGACCGGGGGAGGAAACCGGAGTACCCGGAGGAAACCCCCGAGGCACGGGGAGAACAAGCAAACTCCACACACACAAGGTGGAGGTGGGAATCGCACCCCCAACCCTGGAGGTGTGAGGCGAACGAGTTAACCACTAAGCCACCGTGTCCCCCCTCTGAATTTATGAATGTTTAAAAATAAAAATAAAAAAGCTACAATTTAAACTCATTCTTATTCTATTAGCATATTCTATTTATTTTTTTTTTCTAAAAAATATATATATATGACAATAGAACTTGTTGATGACGGCGTAACGGTAACGTGTGAGACGTCTCAGCCTGTCCAGTGGGAAATCTAAACACATGACAGGTAAGCTTGTGCCTGAGATACCTGTGTGTGCATCATGGAAATACACCCAGATGGAAGATTTCCAAGTGTGAGCAAGCTGACTGGAAATGAGAGGCTTCTGGCAAAGTCACCATTTTATCTAACTTGAAGTAAAGCAGATAACAACAGGAATGTAAGACTGGAAGACACTTTTCTTTTCTTTTTTAGACAAATTCTCAAAGAAAATAAAAAAGAAATCAGATCATCATTGACGGAGCTGGAACCCGGAGATTAAATGCAAAACATACAGTATGTTCAGGTTCAGTTGAATAAAAGCTTAAACCATAAGAGATTATTCTAATCCCACAGGAGCGAATCTGATCTTGGATCTCTGATCTGAGCCCTCTGTGTATTCGGTGCTGATGAAATGTCACCTTAAATTAGAGCTGATTTTTGTTGCTTTAGCAATTTAACTCGATGCCTGTTCTGTCAGCATGAATTTAATTGAATTGAATTTGTTGTTGCATGTTGTTGCAGGATTTAACTTAACACTAAAAGACAGACAGAATATGAGAATGATCATTGGTCAGGTGATGTTTTTACCAGCGTTGAAATGCCAGAGTAAAATGCTATCATGGGGTTTTCCATTAGTGCCGAATTCTTCAGATTCACAACAATCCAGTCTTATTTTACTTGCTTTTCTGCAGTTTTCTCGAAATTATAAGCAACAACAACAGCAACAACAACAACACAATAATCAGGAACAATGTCAGTTTTCTTCAAGAAGAAGACATTTATGCTTATTTATATATATTTATAATATTTATATAAGCTATTATTATTATTATTATTATTATTATTATTAATAATAATAATAATAATAATAATAAATAATATTTATTTATTTATTTTTCCCTCTACTTTCTAGAAACTAGAGTTGTTACTAAACACCCTACTGTTTAGTAACAGTAAGTACTGATACAAATACAAAAATTATTAGAAAATGTTGTTGTCGTTTTAATCGAATGGTTTTGCTGGGCTTGTGTTACTGTTGATATGTAGACTTTTACACAGAGTGAGGTTTATTAATGCTACAATTACAGCTAAACTTACATTTTTTAAAAGTCAATTATTCATTATTTGTAAATCTGTATTTAATGAATGAAAGCAATTTAAAGCAATTTAACTAAAAAAAAAACTCTTTTTGTTGTTGGGATCGGGCTAATGAGTTAAAACTGACAGATATTCCTTTCTTTACCAAGGTATTATTAACACACACACACACACACACACACACACACACACACACACACACACACACACACACACACACACACACACACACACACACACACATGCATTCTGCAGGGGTCAAGAGCAGGTTCAAGGGTGCCATCTGGGCATGCTAAATTATTCACTCTCCTATAATCATATTTTTAGACCCAAAGAAAAAATAAACTGGCCACATCAGCTAAAACAACACGTTCTGATCGTTGTGAAGACGCTGAAGGATGAGCTAAGAGTACTGGGTCAAGTTTTATTTCAGTGGAACATTGGAAGTAATTAAGTTGTTTATTGATGCAGAAGGGATGATGTGCCGAGCGGGAGGTGTCTCAGAGCTCGGCTTTGATCTCCCGCAACAGAGACCAGCTGGACCACAGAGAAATCGTCCAAAAGACAAAAGAAGACGGTTATTAACTGCGTGCAACTAACTGCTGCAGGACGCAGGATGGAGTCTTCACGTCAGCCCTCCTCCTGTTACATTCTCTCCATCAACCAAGGACAAGGAACCAAGGAAATAAATGCTTTCATAATTACCATAAATTAATTTCAATAACGGTTTACTTTAACGTCCTCAAAAACGTCCTTACAAACCGTGTAGCCTTTTCTCCTTTTCTCTTCATTTAATAACGAGCTGCACAGACGTAACTGGGGAATTTAAAGCCTTTCTCTTAGAACAAACCTTAATCCATGTTCCTAATTATTTCTACTCTAAATGGGGTTCTGTAATAAAGCAGCTTCCCAGACCATGTGCTATTAATTATTAGCCGGAATTATCAGCTCATTGGATTAGTCATGGCTTTTTTTTTGGTATTTTTTTAGCGTAATTTAGGGCAACTCCTATATTATTTAGCTTTTTTATATCCCGAGAACATGTCACTAATGAGCTGCGGTGTTTGACTCATCCGAAAGTTCAGTCACTGTTGGGAAAACAATGGTTTTTAGTAGATTTTTTTTTTTTAATCCAAACTGAGCCTGCCAGCTCCATCTATTCATCCATCTAAAGAAAGCTTTAATGCAATCTGCCCTCTTCCACATACTTGAACTCACAAATGTTTGTGATTGGCTAGTGTTGCCGTGATTGACAGAAGAGAGAAAGATAGAGAAAGAAAAAGAGAGAGACAGAGAGAGAGAGAGAGTGTGTGTGTTCCATCCCTCCACCCGAGATTAAACAGCGTGACAATCATGGACCACATTTATTATTTTAACAGATCCGAATGCTGTATTTAATTTTGTTTACTGTCTCTTTGTTTAGTGTCTAGAAATGTTTTGAAGCTAATTTTTGATCTGCAAATATGCATAGTTGCAGTATTTATTTTCTGTTCCTGCGTCATGCTTAAATGAGAGGCTGCTGAAGTCAAGGTGAGATTGTAAACTTGTAAACTCTTGCCAAGAGTGCTTAAGCACATCTGCACACACACACACACACACACACACACACACACACACACACACACACACACACACACACACACACACACACACACACACACACACACAGACAGGTATGTGTTTAGAGCTTTCCCTTTCTCTAAATGTAGCTGATCAGCCACCACATTGCCAAAATCATTGCCAGGCTCCGAATTTGAAATAAATTAATTTATAAAATCAATCTGAATTAGAATTTTATTTCTCACATACACAACCATGCACTGTATAACGTGTACAGTAACGTTTTTAAATGTCCGTCGTAAAAAGTAAATATGATGAAATACATAAAAAACTGCAAAGGTATCTGTACAAGTAAAGGGAGAAATCTGTGTGTGTGTGTGTGTGTGTGTGTGTGTGTGTGTGTGTGTGTGTGTGTGTGTGTGTGTGTGTGTGTGTGCAAGCAATTGTGTTCAATTACAGTATGTTGCTTACTTTTTGTTAAGGATGCATCCACGATGTGTTAGATGATCATAAAGGTGTTTAAACCTGTATTAATGCACTTCACTAGCAAAACTAGCTCAGTGTGCTTTAATACACTACGTTAGATAACAATATTAGCGCCGACGATTAAGATTCAAGCAAGCAGATCACGCACACTGGAGCTTTTACTCCAGGATGTTGATGCTCTTGCAGCTATGTGAATGTGTTTTTCTGACAGAAACCTAATTATGTCAACTGCAGCTACTGTATCTTTCCTGTAATCTTTGCACATTCTGTATTCTGTTTACTTTCACGCTGTGTTTCAATGTGATGTTACCCAACAGGCCCGTGAGCACCTCTGCCAAGTCTCACTTGTCAGAGCATGTACTGTATGTCACCATGACTTCGTACTGGATAAACAATAAATAACATACTCTGCTTGTGAAATTTACAAAGGGTGCAAAAGTGTAGATCCTTGTGCTCTCTCAGCCCTCAAATTATCAACAAATAACGCTGCACCTTCACCTATGTGTGAACTTTTTACACCTGATTTTCTTTTATTTGTGTTGCCTGAGGTCTTTGTTGTTCTTACACACGATATAAGTCAAATCCAGAATTATCTCTGGAGTGTAAACATTTCTGTAAAGCTGCTTTGGGACAATGAACGAACGAATACAGTTGAATTGAATAGAATAAATGTGAATGTGAATGATACAAATGTGCTTTGAAGATCCCAGGTACAGATATGAGGTGGGGCAGGTTATGGTTTAGTGTCTGTCTGATGCCCCTTTTCCACCGAGGCAGTTTGAGTGCAGGTTCGGAGCCTAATCTAGATCCAGTTCTTTCTTTTTCGACCGCCAAAGCACCGACTCTGAACCAGGAAAAGTGGTTCTTAAGTAGCACCAAAACGTTGCTGGTCTAGACTTAAGAACCGCTTGCGTCAGGAGCTGTGGGCGGGGCTACTGTTAGCGCATTTGATAATGTACCTTAAGTATAATAATGTTTAATACATTTTTACTTTACCGCAATATGATCAATTATCAGCACACATGATAGTAGGTAGCTACATGCTAAGGCTAATTTTTTTCTGTGTTACTGATGAAATAATGTTATGTACTTTCTCGATTACAACCTCCGTTAATAGAATTTACATTGAGCTGCGCGTACACGTTGGATTCGCCGCGTTTGGATTCTAATGTAGGTTTGTAAATGAGCATTAACAGTAAAGCAACATCCGCCATTGATGTTGTGTTTGTGTTTGCCGCTGCTGTGCTAAAGTTGCCTGTATACAGTGACATCAGACTCGGCACTGTGATGGCTCTCTAGCCGGTGGAAAGGCAAACCGGTTCTTAGAAGGTTCGCCAGTGGAACCAACTTTGAAACCAGCACCAGCACTAGCTCTGAACCAGCACCCGGTTCTTTTTGGTGGAAAAGGGGTAATAGACGTGGGACATATGGTAATAAGGGCAGTGGTGCCTCAAGCGGTTAAGGCTCTAGATTTTTGATCAGGGTTCAAGCCCCAGTGCTGCCAACCTGCCACTGTTTGGCCCTACAGCAAGTCCCTGTGCTGTAATGTAAATGTGTCAATAATAAAATCTTCTATTCTATTCTAAAGGCAGTAGTGGCTCAAGCAGTTAAAGCTCTAGGTTGTTGGTGGATTGAGGTTCAAGCTAACACTTTTAGGCCCCTGAGCAAGGCCCTTAACTCTCTTTACTCCAAGGGTGCCCTAACATAGCTGACCCTGTAATCAACCCTCTAGGTGCAAGACAAACATGCTTACAACTAGATAAATGTGCTCCTTGAATTCAAGAAGTCATTCATATATTAATAAAACATGCTTTATGGCAATTTTCAATTTGGTCATTTTACCCAAATTTAGCAAAGGACCTACGGTTCAGAAGTAAGCCAGGACTTTTATTTCCTTTGTCACATCTGAAATAAGATAGTTACAATTCTTATTTCAACAAACTGCCATAAAGCAACAAATGCAAACGAGCAGCTCAATCGTGGGTGGTGGTATCTCAAGCGGTTAGGGCTCTGGGTTGTTGATCAGAAAGTCTGAGTTCAAGCCCCAGCAGCGATGCGTAGAAAAAAGACATTATGAAAAAAAATAAAACTAAGAAAGTATAAAGAAAATTAGCAGAGATACTTCTGGTGAGGGTCAAAAGGCTAGTACAGTTTTTTCTTAGTAAGCTGCAAATGTCGATAATATGAAGCTAGAACTTGACGTATAACTGATGAGACACTTCACTCCGATTTTTACATTTACGGCATTTAGCAGGCACCCTTATCCAGAGTGACTTACAACTGAGCGTTAAGGGCCATGCTCAGGGGCCCAGCAGTGGCAGCTAAATGGAATCAGTAGCCACTGAGCTACCACATCCCATTTAGATTGTTTGCATAAAACTTAACTCCTTACTAAACATAAAGGGTGATTGTGAACAGCTCTCTGAAATAAAATAAAATAAATAAATAAATTGCCTTTTCTGCAGTGAAAAATTAGAAAGACTTTCTGAGGGTAGCCCATGACAGAGCACTAATAGAAAACCCTGTTGTGTAATTGTCTAGCACCTCGGTGTTCAGTATCTCTCTGTTGATATTATAATTGCGGTGTGAATTACGCTGTCCTGTCAGACGACAGGTGCTCGGCGAGGAGAAAACAAAAACCTTGACAAAACCTGTTTTCAGACAAGCATCGGTAACATTAACGTGGCACTAGCTGCAGCCACTTTATCTCAGCTTTTTATCTGCTGGGTTTAACGTGTGACGCAGACGAATTTGTGCTTCGAGCCGTCATCCAGCTCGGTCATGTTAAATGATCTAAATGTTCTAATTGATGTTTCTGGCATTGTGTTAATTCATAATAAAAGACTAGTAATGTCAACAAGCTTCAACAAGCTTTTATTTTTGCGTTTGTAAATTTCAGGCTTGGAAAATTTACTCTAACTGGACACTTTAATAGGAACACTTGGACACGTGCTCATTCGTAGATCTGAGATTTGTCAGAATGGTGTTAAAAAAATTCCACCAATTTTCGGTGGCTGCACATTATTAGGGGATTAAGACAGTTGACAATCCTGATTCGTTTTTGGAACAAGTTTTACACCAGATGCCCTTCCTGATGCCCTTCCCACTTCATCTGGGCTTGCGACCAGCACTAGGGATACGTTGTCTTGCGCAACCCCAGTATCTGTGGTTGGTTTCCTGGCAGTGAATTGAACCTGGGCCACATCTGTGACAGCGCTGAAGTCTAACCACTAGTCCTCTAGCCACCCAAAATACCATTCTAACAATATACTGCTTCACCTCAGCTAAGAGGTACTGAAGCATTCGCACCCTCACAAGCACACACACACACACACACACACACACACACACACACACACACACACACACACACACACACACACACACACACACACACACACACTTGCCCATTCAATCATTTTTCTGTTTTGCACACTACATTTCATACCTCATCCAACTGCTGCTATAACGTAAGCGTATAAATGTTTGCATGAACCATCTTGTTTACAGTCTTCTAGTTTTGCACAATGTACTTTATAATGTACAGAATGCACACTGGTCGGCACTCTTTTGTGTATTTGTCTCGCACTGTTTGCACTTTATGTGGCTAGCACAACGTACCGCATAAAGCTCTGTCCTTAGCTCTGTGTTGTTTTATGTTGTACCGTGATCCCGGAGAAACACTGGTTCATTTCATTGGTTCACTGCATCAGCTATATAAGGTCGATATGACAGTGAAAGCTTCTTGACTTGACTTCTTGACTTATCTTCTCTTGTCCAGCCATTTCACTTTTTTATAGATCACACTAGATCCTACCAGAGTGTCCACTGTTCACAGGATGCACTTTGCTTGCAAGGCACAATGTAAGCCACTGTACATCCTGAAAGAATGTACATACAACAATACACACTGGCCACGTATATGAGCAGGAGAGTCACAGGGAGGGTCTTTCGAGTTATACAACAAGCTAGCTTATTATACTGAAACACACAGGACCGGTCTCACTGCAGGAAGAATCTGGTTCATGGTGTACTTTCATACAGTATATGTGTAACACACAGAATTATAGCCCTATAATATTGACTCAACCCTTAGTGCTTCCTAAACAAATTGATCTTTAGGATATCTTTTGGAATCTTCCACATGTCACATGTGCATCAGGAATCTGCATAATCTGTATTTACTAAGGATCACAAGAAGAAGAATAGGAAGTTCCTTTTCATTTTCAGTATTATAATCATCATTGAGCGATGAGATCGCTTTGAAAGGACAACTGTGTTGATAAAATCATGCATAACTAATAAATAACCTTCATGACAATTTTTTTATGAATGCTCGATAACCTCGATAATATTCTAAGGAAAGGATTAATGCAAAAAGCAGCCATTGGGTATAAAAAATTTAGATGGATATAAATGCACATGTTACTTGATTGGATCAGGCAAGATTTTTATGTTTTTTTTTAAATTAATGTCACCGTAATCCAGTCGCACTCGGTCTTCCTCTTGAGATTCGTCTGATTCGACGTTCCTGTGTGTCAACAGATTTTAAGCTGTTACTAGTTCCTGTGCTAATCTTGATGCCACTCTTTCATCCAGTTCAGTAACTAATAGGATTATCCCGTATCAATCACCTCTGCCACATATCTGTGGCATGTCAGCATTCAGCTGAAGCATTTATCTTGTCATGGCTTGCCTTTTCTTTGTCTGAGATATTTCTTTCCTTCATTTCCATCTAGAACTGGATGCTCAGAGATTGAGGAACAGATAGTACATGAAGACAGATCTGGTTTAACGATGGACTCATTTTTTCACACTGGAACAAAATTTAGGGACGGATTAGTTACCATTGGACCGACCGTACTGGTGTTATCGTAATGACATGTACTTTTAAACAACCTGAGTATCCTTGGCTGGAAGGCAAAACATTTTACTGTTCGTTTGCAAGGCCGTAGCTTTATTTTGCTATTTCCTTCCCCCTCTGCTCATCCCATTCCTCATGTCAGTGCGACATATATGTTATCCCACTTGTGTGTGTTAGGAAGCTGGGTCTGATCAGGAACTTCCTTATTCTTCACATGATTTGTTAGAAAAGAATTTTCGAATCATCTCCAATGATTGTTCTGTATTACTCTATGGTTAATCAGACTTTTATCAGATCAGACTTTCATGTACTCTTTTATTTGCTTATTTTCCTATTTGGATGTTTCTCACTGCAGCCAAATGCTCTTCGATCATTGCTCATTGATCTATTAGGAAAAAATATTAATATTAATAATTAATAAATTAAAATACAGGTTCTTTTAAAACTGTAAAATATGCCACATTTGCAATAAATTCACCAATAAATCTTTAAGACCTGATTAGGGCTGTTCAACACTGGGCACAAGGCTGGAGAATCCCTGCAGGCCACTACACGTGTACACACACACACACACACACACACACACACACACACACGCACACTGAGTTGCCTAAGGGAACTCTAGCACACTCAAACCACATACTGTACCTGCATGTTTTTGGGTGGGTTCTTTTTCCAGAATCCTCATGGACATGGGAGAACGTGTACAGACAATAACCAGAGCTCGAGATCGAACCCTTAAACTGATTAATGCAAATGAATAAATAGACATAACCCCCCCCCCCATTTTATTTCTTTTTTCTCAAATGTTACGTTCATTTCAGTTCAACATCTTCAACGTAGCTCTAGGTTCTCAACGCTCTCCTGCATTAAGTACAATAAAGCAGCGCCATCTGGTGGTTCAAAGGATTATGAACTTAACGTGCCAAACAATAAAGACACAATTTGACACAATATTATAAAAAGCCTAATCAGTGATGATTAACTTATATGTTAACGTTAGATTATGTAACAATTTGGGGAGGAGGTTAAAAAATAGCCATCTCAGGAATGCAGGTTGAATTGGGCTAATACAAATACATTTATTTCCAATAGATCATTTTTGTCCGTTTCTACATATTTTTAACATTTGTTAAATTTGGCTACTGTATGAGTTCATTTCCAAGCTTTCTCTCTCTCTCTCTCTCTCTCTCTCTCTCTCTCTCTCTCTCTCTCTCTCTCTCTCTCTCTCTCTCTCTCTCTCTCTCGCTGTGTGTGTGTGTGTGTGTGTGTGTGTGTGTGTGTGTGTGTGTGTGTGTGTGTGTGTGTGTGTGTGTGTGCACTATTTATGAATTGACAGAACCAGAATGAAGCGTCAAACGCATGCGCAGTAGTAGCAGAGCAGCCAAACGAGCAGCGTCCCTGGGAATTAAAAGCGCATGCGCAGTTCCAGAATCCGTTCACACCATGGGATGCTGCTGCTGCTGATGCTGCTGCTGCTGCTGCTGTTGATGCTACGGCTGGATACAGAAACAGCGTGCCTAAACGACAACAGGATGCAGAATTGACGCAAAAGAAGCGCGTTAGAAACGCGCACGTTTTTTATAAGGCATGTTTGTTCAGGAGCGAGACAAAATCCGAGGAGATGTGGTCAAGCAGGAAACCCATCGATGCTCTTCTGTCGCCCACTGGTTCCTCCATCCTGCTCCCAGAGAGTCGCCCTTGATATAGGAGCAAGCCTTCAGATCTACAGACATGAACACCGCAGTGTGTTTTCTGCACAAACCCAAAGCGAGGCTGGCGCGTGTGTGCGCCGCGCTGCTGTGGCTGCATGCGTCCTGGTGGACGGTGTGCGCGTTTGGGGACGAGGATCAATTCAGCGCCGAGGTGAGTGAAGTCGGCCTCGCATCTCTCAGCATCTGCTGGTGCCTTGAGGAGAGAGAGAGAGAGAGAGAGAGAGAGAGAGAGAGAGAGAGAGAGAGAGAGAGAGAGAGAGAGAGAGAAACATCAGCTGATCAGCACGCTATGAGCATTGCGCTGTTTTTGTGGATATTATTATTATTATTATTATTATTATTATTATTATTATTACAGCTGAAATGCTCCATGGGACAGGCTGCTAAATTTAATTCTATTCTATTGTCTTGTGTTTCGTTTTGTGCTGTTCTGTTCTGTTCTTTTTTCCACCATCACGCAAATCCCAGCTATAACATTAAGGGAATTTTTCAAAAAGGTTCCATTTGAATCTTTTTGATTTTATTCTGCCCCGTTCTTCTACTTCACCTCGGTTCTCTTTTATTCGATTACATCATAATTCATTGTCTTCGTCACTGAATTTAGATGAAGTGACATTCTACTCTGATAGATCAGACAGTTCTATTCTATTTTACCATAGGTATGAGTGAATTGAATTGAACAGTCATACATTTCAATTTCAGCTTCTATTCTATTCCATTTTATTCTATGCTATTCTTGTATTCTGTGAGTAGTTTTGTTGTTGTTTTGTTCCATGGTATCCTAATTGGCTTTAAATGTCATTTAAATGACAAATACAAATCAGCTGACAGGGCAACACTTTCCTATTCTGTTCTGTTCTGTTCAGTTCTAATCTATTCTATTTATTCTTTGAGTTTTGTTTTATTGTATTCTATTTTAATCCAACTTGTCTTTGAATGTTGTTTACATGCAAATCAGCCAAAAGGACAAATTGTTCTATTTGATTTGATGACCATTCAATTAACTCTTATAGTATTATATTTCAGGTTGACTATGTCAAGAGTAAAGAAAGGCTATTCTGTTGTATTGTATCGTATTGTATTCTGTGACTTTTTCTGTTATGTTTTCCCCCCATCTTGTTCTACTCAGCATTAAATGTCCTGCTGGAGTGCAATTCATCTGACAGGACAACACGTTATGTTCTCTGTTCTTCTTTTCTGTTAGACTCTGTTCAATTTCATGTTATTTTACACACATTTTGTTTGATAATTGTCTCAGCTCTAATATACACAGAACTCAAAGTTTATTCTATTCAATTCTATTTCCCCCTCCTTACCCGGCAAGCATCACTGACAAATGTTATGTAAAATAACATTTGAAATGCTACATTAACATCATGTCAGCGAACTCAGCTCTAATAAACTCAAGATCTATTCATATCACATAATCATGAACGCCTTTTTCCGTTCCGAGCGCAGGCCGGCTGCAGCGGGTGGGAGGACAAGGTGTAGGCTGTGTGCTGTAATTTGACAGCTCTATTATTGGCCCAGACCCTTCATTTACACTTCTGTTGTTTTATTGTACTGTAAGCCATTGTACAGGCAGTCATTTAGTGACGTGCCAATAAATATCCGGATATAAACCGAGAGAAAAAGGGCTTTTAATAGTCTCGCAGTCTGAGTGCTGCAATGATAAATGTGCAGCACATAAAGAAATAAGGTGTTATGTAATCTGCCTGCTTTCTCTGTCCTATAATTTTTGGGGGGCTAAGCATGATGCTACGGTTTGATGAGGCATTTTACTGGAGGAGGACATGCATCAAAAAATACAGTAGATTTAGATTTTATCATTTCATTGCCAGAAAGGATTCTGAATTCAGAATGATGCCTAAAACATTTTAGACCTATACCTAAAACTTTTTATGGATCGAGCTTGGAATATTTTGTTGCAACCACAAAAATGTGACCTTAAAAACTCAAAAACGTGGCGTAGAAATTGGCATAGAGATAGGATTTGGGGGAAAAAATGTATTGCTTTAATAAATAGATAAAATATAAGAAAAAATATATATAGTCCTGATGGGGTCCAATGAATTTATTTTACAGTGAGGAAAATAATCAGCTTTTTAAGAGGGCTTTTGTTTACGATATTGAAATTAAAGAAATGTAAATGAATTGTATGATTATAACCGGACTAATCCTGTGTGCTCTTAGACGACTAGCGCACTAAACCGTACATATTTACCTTTCTCGTTACTTCCTTATCGTTTCCTATAAAAGTGTGATGTCCCTTTAAAGCTTTAACCTAAAAATAAATTACTACCCCAGTTTAAAAGTTCAATACATCCACATTTCCAGATGAAAGCTACATATTAAAGCTAAATATTGCATTATATTATATTGTATTATTGCCTCCTCTGTACAGGACACATGCCTTGCCCTTGTAAAAAAAAAAAATCGTACATAATTCTTCTCACTCACTTTTTACATGTAACACTGTTGTCTTGACTTTTTTATTATGTGATGCTCTGAGTCTTAGTCCTAGGCAGAGTTAGGAGACTACAGAGCAGTTTAAGAGCGAGAGAGAGTGAGAGAGAGAGAGAGAGAGAGAGAGAGAGAGAGAGAGAGAGAGAGAGAGAGAGAGTCTGATAAGGAAGGTGATGGTGTGTAGCTACTCTGCAGGTAGAAATCTGCTACAGTGAAGGAGTACCTCAGAGAGCAACAAATTTAACGCTTCAACCATGAAGAACCCTGTTAAATCACGTACAGTACTAAGCTAATATAAGTGATATCCAACACAATGTGACCATAGGTTCTACATTTTACAGTAAATTATAACATCTTTTCCACTAATTACAGAATTCACAGTTCTGTCTTTATATAGGCTGCATTCTCAAGAGTTGTGCTATTTTTTGCTTACACTGGATAGGTTAGTAGTCAAGGGTCAAGGTTCTATGCAAGTGACCCCGAATCCCAAGACTGGCAGAGACACTACTGAGTCTCTTAACTTCTCAGCTTGAAATAGCTTCTACCCTACTTTTCTTTCTCAAAAACAATCTGCATACACTACATATTCAAAGTTTTGTGCACACCTGACCTTCACACCCAAATGTGTCTCTTCCTCATCCTCTGTATGGCGCTTTTATCAATTGTCATTATCTTAAATCTGCTTTACATACAGTATAGAAACAGAATAAATATTCGATAGTTTAAAGTTACTATATATCTCTAACAAGGAAAAACTTCTTGAGATGATATGAGGAAGAAACCTTGAGAGGAACCAGACAAAGAAAGGAACCTCGTCCTCATTTGGGTGATAATAGACAGTTAAATTGTTGCTACAAACCTAAAAGCACACGATTGTCTAGAATGTCTTTGTATGTTTGTAGCGTTACTATTTCCCTTGGAACTAAAAGGCCCAAACCTGGTCCGGCTTGACAATATCCTTGTACATAAAGCAAGCTCCACTAGGACATGGTGACATATGTTTGGAGTGGAGGAATGTCTCCACAGATTTCCTGCACAGATACTGATTTCTTACTGACTCAACCCCAATGGGATGAACTCTGACTGAACCCCAGACCTGCTCACTTAACATCAGCGTTTTGTAGATGAATGAACACAAGTCCTCACAGCCACGATCCAACATCTAGTGGAAAGCTTTCCCAGGAGAGTGAATAAATCTGGAATGGGAGGTATATGGGAACAAACATGTGGTCATAGGGTCCAGACACAGGGCAGGAACGTTTAGCTAAATTTGTGAAGGTATCACAGCTTTCCTTTCCTTCATGCTGTCACATTAACCATCATACTAGAGAGACCTGACTTTGAAGGATCACTTCATAGTCATATAAATCATAAAAGCAGCTGTTGCTCATCTTCAGATTTGTTTCCTCCTCTGCATCTTGTATCTGTTATTGATCTGGAAGACTTTACTTGCTTATTTTTACTTTCATATTCAATAGCTTACAGTATTTCTGCATGACATTTTGTACGAATGCATCTCACGGTTGATTAAAAAGAGAAAATAAGGATAAAACAGGATTTGGCTGCACAGTATGAATCGAAGTGAGACAGGGACACGCGAAAGGTATTGGATTAACTCGTACATATGTGTGACTCTGCAGCAGGTTCCTCAGTGATCTACTAGCAGCTACTCAGCAGACGACTGCTGGGGACAGAAATATCTCCTTTGACACTTCTGATGATTGGCTGGTTTCAACCGTAACCTCAGAACAGCTTCTTTGTGAATGGAAGCAGGATAGATAGCCTGGGTGATAATGTAAGAATAAATGTTGGTTCTGAATCTGGTTTGAAAGGATCTTAGTAGAACCAAGAAGTCTTGTGCAGCGTGATGCTATTGATCTGTTGAGATGTAGATCAGTTGAGATGTGCAGTTTAACTACATTTTAAGGATTCTCTTAATCGTAGCTTCAGGGGTCATGGCACCATAAGTTAGAGTTGAATCTGTCTGGCTTGCCTTGCAGTCTAAAGCAATATTTGGTCCAGAATGGCAAAAAATGTCCGATAAAGGCACGATAAATTCTCTTAAACGTTATTTGTATATAACTGTCTTTAACCGCTGATGTAGCTCCACTATTATTCAGCGCTAGTGTTTTAGCAAGAGGCAAAGAAATTGGTAAAAGGTAATTGGCCTGTTAGTTCATTCATTCATTCAGAAGTTCGGATAATGGGGAGCCTGTGCCTCATCTCAGGCGTCATCGGGCATCGAGGCAGGATACACCCTGGACAGAGTGCCAACCCATCACAGGGCACACACACACTCTCATTCACTCACACACTCACACACTACGGACAAATTTCCAGAGATGTCAATCAACCTACCATGCATGTCTTTGGACCGGGGGAGGAAACCCCCGAGGCACGGGGAGAACATGCAAACTCCACAAACACAAGGCGGAGGCGGGAATCGAATCCCAACCCTGGAGGTGTGAGGCGAACGTGCTAACTACTAAGCCACCGTGCCCCCCGGCCTGTTAGTTAAAGAGCTTAATTGGCAAGGAAGCAAAGTAGAAAATGACTAAACCATTCATGGACAGCAAACTATGTAATCATGAACAATCAAATTAAAAAAAGCACCATAGAAATCAACAGTTCATCATGGACTAAACACAGAACAGGTGCCCACAGTTGGGCAACAAAGCAGTGACAGAATGAAGGGAGGACTCAGAAATTATTAACAGACATTAATACTGCTTGGCGCCATGGAAACCGCAATGCAAACATGGAATCTGTGACAACTGCCAAACAAATCAAATCAAGTACATACTTTTTGCTGCCAACATCCAGCGCATTAAAACTAAATAGCTCTTAAACCTGTGTTGCAAGTGGCCACATGTGAGTTGATGCACACTTCTGAGTCATAAGGCGAAGTCGACAAGGGAATGTTAAAAGCAATATTAAAATGCAAGAGATGTCCTCCAGAGGAGTGCGTAAGATATGAAACCTAAGCCTTTAAGCCTACTCAAATATTTGATTTGCATATTATGAGAAAAACCAGCATACAAGTAGATGCACACACACACACACACACACACACACACACACACACACACACACACACACACACACACACACACCATATACACACACACCCTTATACTACTGTAGGAATCTGCACCCAGGGGCCTATAACGAGCCACTGTCTCTATAAAAAAGAGGAATAAAATGTAAGGGAATGAGTGAGGAAGATGTCCCGGTTCTGAGCCAGGTGGAGGCCCAGGGGATCCGTTCACAAATAGAACTGGCCTATCAGTTTGAAATATTTTTGGATTTGTCCCAGAAGATTTTTTTTTTGTTTTATTCTAGACACCAGAGTTGACTGTTTATATTAAGTATCAGAAGTGTCATCATCATAGTGTAGCATATGACCCAGATAACTGTATTCTCAGCTATACTATACATATGGCATAACCTGCTTTATAAAACTCTCTGGATTTGTTTTCAATTAGAGTTTTGGTGCTTTTCACAGAATTACACAAGGACAATTTTGTAAAGCCATTTAAATACATAGGCTGATGGTGCTGTTACGTTTGGGGGACGCCGGATCGAACCTAGATCACCGCGATAGTCCCGATCACGTGCATATAACAGATCAGACCCACGTGCAGGGTGGAATGAAAGCACTGCTTTATTAACAAAACGAAGACTAACGAAACTTATATCAAACAAATATAACACCAGAAACAAAACATGACTATAACACAACAATGTCTGACAACGACAGAGAAGAACAAGACAGGTAGATATAGAGCAGTACATAAACAAGAAACAGGTGAGAAGGTGAGGAAAAAAAAGAATAACAGAAAAGGGCATGGGCATGGCACAACCCACATGGGAATAACAATAACAAAGTGGATGATGATGAAACACCTGCCAGAATCCCCCTCTGCTGGTCTGGCAAGGAACTGTCCCAGTAGGTCCTAACTGGTGCAGTCATGAGAAAGTAAGACCCAGTGAGGGAAATCATTGCTGTTTTCTCTGAGTAGAAGGGACATAATCTGTCACAGCAACACTAGCCAATGATGACCATCTGTGAGATCATGTATGCGGAAGAGGGCAGACTGCCATCTAGATCCAACACAACCCTGACTGGGTAAAGGACCCAGGATAAATTTCTTGCTGAAAATTAAATGTAATCTCATTTTTAAAATAAATGTTACAGTAGCCATTTTTAGTACTTATCTACATTACTCTTGTAACTCTAGTGCAGCTTTAATATAAAGAAAAAAATGACAAAAAATGTCTCGTCTAATCAAACACAGTCGAGTAGACAAGATGAAGAAGAAGCCAATATTATCGCCACGTATACATTACAGCACAGTGAAATTCCCAAGGGCCCAACAGGGCAGCTTGGCAGTGCTGGGGCTTAAATCCCGATCCTCCGATCAACAACCCTTGAGCCACCACTGCCCTTGTGTACACATGTTGCCCTTTGACATGGACTTCTTTATGGAAATGGCATGTTATGTTACATTACTGTGACTTTCCTCAACTGAAGCTAACCCAGGAAGAAGTAACGTTTTGAGAAGGAGCCCTGTTCTTATCTGAGCTCAGTTCAACTCATTTAACTGTCAAAGCCAGATTACAGTTGATGTATAGTTACCAGCATCACCTCATTACTCAGACACACACTCTGTTCCATTTCCACTTTCTCCAGATAAGAAGTTTCCTGCGACTCAGCAGGATCAATTAAATGATGACTTGCAAAACCTGCAGGAACATCATGAAAGAAGAAATGAAGAAGAAGAAAAAGGAAAAGAAAATGTTGGATGTGTAGTTCTCGCTGATGTCAATAAAGCACGTTTATTGTTATTATTTAGCACGTTTCCCTCACACCTCCAGGGTTGGGGGTTCGATTCCTGCCTCCGCCTTGTGTGTGTGGAGTTTGCATGTTCTCCCCGTGCCTCGGGGGTTTCCTCCGGGTACTCCGGTTTCCTCCCCCGGTCCAAAGACATGCATGGTAGGTTGATTGGCATCTCTGGAAAATTGTCCGTAGTGTGTGTGTGTGTGAGTGAATGAGAGTGTGTGTGTGCCCTGTGATGGGTTGGCACTCCTTCCAGGGTGTATCCTGCCTCGATGCCCGATGACGCCTGAGGTAGACACAGGCTCCATGTGACCCGAGGTAGTTCGGATAAGCGGTAGAAAATGAATGAATGAATGAATGAATGAATGAATGAATGAAATATTATCTGCATATTTATCCTCTTTGGAACGAAACTTAATTGGATCTAATCCTGGTCTTTACAGAAACATAAGAAAACTAACAAGCACATGAGCTGCATCATCTCCTGATGTGTTTAAGATTCATGGAATTTTCACAGCTACATCATCTTAACCATCATCCTGCCTGCTTCACGTCGGCCAACATTTTTGGTGAGATCTTTAATTCTAGAAAGTTTATATTCATGATGATCTGCAAATCTGCCCGGAAACAGAAAGCATGTCATCAAGAATTGACGTCAAGTGTCTGTGTGTATCTGAGGAACAGTCAGTAATCTATCGCAACCTGGACATAAAGCTGTTTATAACAAAAGGAGCTCATCGGGGTCTGCACGACTCTCGGTGATTAATAACGACCTCTGGGCATCGGGCTTCTCTGGAGACGGACACTAATCGATACTAGAAGTCAAGTGTTGGAAATGTTGCCTCGATCTGTGTTTTATGGCGTAGTTTGGTATTGATTTGACATTAAGACTCTGGCAGACTTTACATATATTAAAGGCTTATTAAAGTCACATTTACCTGTTGACTTATGAAGCAGTCACAATGGATGTGAATTAAAAAAAAGTGTGTTTACTTGAATGGGAGCAGATAAACAATGCTAATGCTAAACTGGTAGCAGTTTATTTTGCATGCATCTGGATTAAGCCATATAGATTAATAATGTGAACTCCTGGGCCTGTATTTATAATACAAAGAGCTTCTAATTTAGCTTAAAAATCTCTAGTTATGAATTTTATCTTCAGAGTGATTCAGGACCTCAGATCTCAGAGTAACTCTGAACAAGGAAAATACAACGACTTTTATCTGAGAGGAGGCGGGGCTTAACCTGTTACTAGGTGACTTTTGAAGACTGTGATTGGTAAAATCTGGTCAATTATAAGCCTTCACTTTGTCTCTATGTTAAGATATTAGAGACTATATCATGTATAGATTACGTTGATCATATTAGAGATGGGGGGGCACGGTGGCTTAGTGGTTAGCACGTTTGCCTCACACCTCCAGTGTCGGGGGTTCGATTCCCGCCTCTGCCTTGTGTGTGTGGAGTTTGCATGTTCTCCTCGTGCCTCGGGGGTTTCCTCCGGGTACTCCGGTTTCCTCCCCCGGTCCAAAGACATGCATGGTAGGTTGATTGGCATCTCTGGAAAATTCTCTGTAGTGTATGAGAGCGTGTGTGTGCCCTGTGATGGGTTAGGCACACACTGAGATAGGCACAGGCTCCCCGTGACCCGAGTAGTTCGGATAAGCGGTAGAAAATGAATGAATGAATGAATATTAGAGATGTTCTAACATCTGTATGTTATAAATGTAATAAATGTAATGTAAATGTAAATGTAAACATCTCCGACACAGAGCAGAAATGTCATAGAGACAAATGATATCATTTCTGCTGCTGTGGCATTTCAGCTCTGTTTCAGAGGTGTTCGAGTCTCTAAATGACACAGCAGCGTAGCGGAGATGTGATCTCTAATGTGATTGGTCACAAAAATAATCTAATCTGTATCATCTTATTAACTCACTATCATTATTAAATATTGTACACCATACATTTCTTCTCCCTCTTCACCTTTCAGCCATTTTCTCCTCTGATAAAGAAACTCTTCATCTTCTTAAAAGTCCTCCTCACTACTCCTCACACTTTTTGACCTTATGAGCTCTTTTAAGTGTTAAGATGCTTTATGAAGAACTTTTATCTTTACTACGATCTTCTCTTTCATTTTACCGGGAAACTCTTGAATTTCTTTGAATTTCATCACTTGGAGAAACTCTTTACCATACGAATTTGAATAAATATGGGCCCTGGTCTTTTCAGTGAGTCTGATCATTTAGTTCAGCTTACTATTGAGTGACAATGGTTTAAAATCCCAAATGGTTCATTTCCATTTGTAGAATCCTGTACAGAGAAGGAATGAAATATGTTTTTAAGCCGTATTAACAAAATTAGCATTGGACGTCAGATGATGAAAACATATGAAAGAATTCAGGATAACAAACAGCAAGGATGTTGTTTCCATGGAAACGTTTCTAGTAAACTATTTACTTTTTGAGAGCAAGAAAAAAATACTGCTCACATATTCAACGTTCAGCTCAAAGAACATCACTAATGCCACATTTGCACCATGAGAAGCCAGTCGCTGTGTCATAAAGTCAGCAGAAGACGTTCTTAATACTGGTTGCCGTAGTGATGATGTATGCTGATAAAATGAAACATTCTAGATGGAGATTTGAGATTTAGCAGTGTTTATCTACATTATATCATACGTGATGACGGACAAGCGGCATATTGAAGCATAAGCGTTTAAGCAAACGTTCAACTTTTCTCAGCTTTGTCGCATCACAGGACACGCCCACATCTAGTCTCCGGCGCTCGCTGTCAATCATGTTCCAAGAAGTCATCAGCTGTGCTTGAAAATGAACGATCTCGGGTCGCTTTTTCTGTGCAAGTCGCTGTATGTGTTATGTGGCTTTATGTAGAATAACTTTAATGCTGCGAATCTCGCAATGTTGGAAGCTTGGATCAATAGAAAAAAAGAAACTGCTTATTATTAATTATTATTACTCTACTCTAAGAATTTTTATCTGGCTATCATGTCAAAATAAGTAAAGTTACTCTTTAGTAACAAGGATCACAAGTTCAGAATTATTTGGTAAAAAAATCGAATGATTATTATTAGTTTTGTGTTGCTTTCTATCATAGTAAATTAATTGTTACTATAGAGACGATAACGTATTAGAATACGCTCTTGT
Source organism: Tachysurus fulvidraco (assembly GCF_022655615.1). Classification (NCBI taxonomy): domain Eukaryota; kingdom Metazoa; phylum Chordata; class Actinopteri; order Siluriformes; family Bagridae; genus Tachysurus; species Tachysurus fulvidraco. The sequence goes on from NC_062539.1 coordinate 3,267,394, forward strand.
AGAAAACTGATCAACACCTTCTGACCAATCAGATTCATGAATTTAGCAGTGTTGTGTTATCAAATATCGACACACAAGACTTTTCGAAACAAAAATAACCCTTTCCGATAGCAGGAGAACCGGAATGGGAACTCGGTCGCTGTCTTAACTTTGACAAAAACGCACAGCTAACATCTACTGTATCCTGAGCTTATTTTGAGCCTGTGAAAGAAGCTGTGAATGAAGACTCATTTTTAATCACAGCTGTGTCACAGGAACATGAGTGCAAACAGACAACACATTATTCTCATTACATGACCTGACGTAGGAAAGGATATATCACGAAACACTGCGAAGGCTGTGAACTGAAGAGAGCCTTAGTGTTTGTCAGCATGTTGTAAAGACTTAATGAGATTTACTTCTTATGTTTGTCAAAAGACACAGAGAAAAGAGAGAGAGACGAGAGAAGCGAGAATCGGCTGAGGCTGATTTCTTTTGAGCACAGACTGTAGATTTGTTCTCAGAGTGAGATAAATGACCCTTATATTTAATCTCCATTTGGTCTGACATATCCAAAACATTAGCACAGGGTCAAATGTGAAATACTTTTGAGGGTGTAAAACATAGCTCTGGGTTGTTGATCTGAGGATCAGGGTTCAAACCGCAGCACTGCCGAGATGCCACTGTTGGGCCCTTGAGCAAGGCCCTCGACACCAACCACCAAAGTTGGGATGTGAGAAGAAAGAATTTCACTGTGCTGTAATGTAGATAATGGCTTCTGATAAATTGTAGGGGAAACTAAAATAGACTAAAATCACTATAGCAGAAAAACAACAGTGACAGATAACAAAGCATATGTTTTAGTGTTTGTTTTTTTCTTCTTTGTTCTCTTTGACTTTGACAGAAACCCAATGCAGTGCTCCAGACAAATAACTTCGCTGCTGATTTATTAATAAATAATTTCTATTTTCCTTTGCAGGTTTGGTTACAGAGGTACGGCTACCTCCAGCCCACGCAGCCTAATATGGCCGCCTTACACTCGGCTGGGAGCATGCAGTCAGCCATCGCCACCATGCAGCGTGTCTACGGCCTCAACGTCACGGGACATCTAGATCTCAGCACTGTAGAGTGAGTGCACACACACACACAAACACACACACACACACACACACACACACACACACACACACACACACACACACACACACACACACACACACACACACACAGAACTGTAAGACATCCCAGTCAGAGGTTAATCCTGTCAACAATGAAATAAAAAGGAAATAAAATGAAAAACGATTCCTTGGTAAGCCTGTCGAAGCCATCTAGAGAACAAAGCGAATGGATTGTGCCTTAGAAAATTAGAGCACCTAAAAACTGAGGCTTTATTATTAAGAACAAAATGACTCTTTCAGTCTGAGTTAAAAGCTCTGAGGTTTTGTTCCTCCACGTTGTCTGGTCTCCTCCAGTTCGGTCGAATTTATTCCCGCTCTATCCTCAGACTCTGTTACACTTTGAGATGTTTTTCTGCTCACCACAGTTGTAGTTTTGCGACTTAACCGTAAATAATGGAACAATAAATAATTATCATGTATCATAACTGTTATTTAAACCCTCACCACAGAAATATTCCGAGATCAAATTCAACATTCCTGTGTTTCCGACTTATTCTCCTAACCTAGATTTATCTATTTATACATTTTTTCAACATGTCCTTTTTTTTTACATGGATATCATCATCATCTGAGTCATTTACTTGCTGAGTCATGCTTTAATCCCAGAACAGGATGTGCTGTGAAAAAGCATGCACATATGACTCATTTCTAAGGTATTAAACTCGGGTATTTAAAAGGCAATTATTTGAATAAAAATGTAATTCATTGGCCTGTAAGAGTATTGGAATTGCGGCGTTTTAATAATGCAGTGACAGTACACTAAAGCGGCGCACTGAAGTGTATAAAATTGCTGAGCAGTCAGTAATGAACAGCTCTAAACACACACAGCAAAACCCTTCTACCAGTCGATATTTTGACCTTGAGGGCGTTTCACAATCTCATCAAAGCTTAGATCTTAGAAATGATATTCAGGAGCTTTTGCTGATAGAAGCACAGGCAAACAATCAATCTGGTCTGTGTAGCAGGCGTGTGTGTATGTGTGTGTGTGTGTGTGTGTGTGTGTGTGTGTGTGTGTGTGTGTGTGTGTGTGTGTGAGAGAGAGAGAGCAATATTATGAAAGATGCAATTCAGTATATTTAGAGTCAGTATATTTGGCGATTTAGATTTTTTTTTAACTTCATTATAAATGTTTGTGTGTGTGTGTGTGTGTTTGTGTGTGTTTGTGCATGTGTGTGTGTTAAATTGAGTGTGTGTGTGTGTGTGTGTGTGTGTGTGTGTGTGTGTGTGTGTGTGTGTGTGTGTGTGTGTGTGTGTGTGTGTGTGTGTTATTGTGTGTGTGTGTGTGTGTGTGTGTGTGTGTGTGTGTGTGTGTGTGTGTGTGTGTGTGTGTGTGTATGTGTGTTTGGGGGGGTGTAAATTGAGTGTGTGTGTGTGTGTGTGTGTGTGTGTGTGTGTGTGTGTGTGTGTGTGTGTGTGAGCAATATTATGAAAGATATATTCAGTATATTTAGAGTCAGTATATTTGTTGATTTAGATTTTTTTTTAACTTCATTATAATTCACTACAAAAGTTTGTTTAAAATTGTTTGTGTGTGTGTGTGTGTGTTTGTATAATTCACTACAAAAGGTCTCAGAATTGTTTTAAATTGTTTTATGTAATATGAGCTCTGAGAAGGTGGGAGGCCACACCTCCCTGTCCTGTGACTGACAGGAGATCATGTCAGTCCCTCCAGGATTTGTTCTGTTTTGTTGTTTATAACTCAATTTGTTTTTGTGGCCCCTTAAATTTTTCAGTTTAATAGGTTTCTCTTTATTTTCCATCATATTTTCCACAGATTTCCGCAGATGTTCTATTTTATTTTATCTTATTCTCTTACCTTATTTTAATTCTTATTACTTTAGTGTTTTTGTATCATGGACAGTTTTAAAAAGCATTCCACTACATGTCATATTGTGTACTGATACAGACCTGGGGGGGCACGGTGGCTTAGTGGTTAGCACGTTCGCCTCACACCTCCAGGGTTGGGGTTCGATTCCTGCCTCCGCCTTGTGTGTGTGGAGTTTGCATGTTCTCCCCGTGCCTCGGGGGTTTTCTCCGGGTACTCCGGTTTCCTCCCCCGGTCCAAAGACATGCATGGTAGGTTGTTTGGCATCTCTGGAAAATTGTCCGTAGTGTGTGAGTGAATGAGAGTGTGTGTGTGTGACCTGTGATGGGTTGGCACTCCGTCCAGGGTGTATCCTGCCTCGATGCCCGATGACGCCTAAGATAAGCACAGGCTCCCCGTGACCCGAGAAGTTCAGATAAGCGGTAGAAAATGAATGAATGAATGAATGAATGATACAGAATCTTTATAGCACTAGTCGGATCTTGTGAATTAGTCTGACGTTTCTCACAGGTGGATGAAGAAGCCCAGATGTGGAGTCCCGGATCAGTTGAGGAGACAGTCAGGCTCACAGTCACGGACTCGCCGCTACGCGCTCACGGGACAGAAGTGGCAGCGCACGCACATCACATACAGGTGAGCGGTTTACATTCGTCTATAAAGCTGAAAAAATATGATAGCATACGCAGTTATATAATAATAAATAACCGAGCACTGTGTGTTTTATTTATATCACAACAAATTGGAGGTTTTTAGTTAACAATTTTAATTTTTTTTAAACTTATCAAACTTTTTATCCATTTATAGTTACATTTTTTTTATATTTAATTCTATTGCAGCTATAAACTAAATAGCTGAATTAAAAAAATTCAGCTTGCCATGTTATCAAGAAAAGACAATACTGTGGGGGGGAAAACCCATCAATTACAGCTTCACCTTTACCTGGTACAAAGGTCTGACACTGGAGACACTGTCCATACAGTACATGTCTTTTCCGTAAATGTCTCACGTCACCATATTAATGATCGGACATTTCCGTTAAATAGCCCAATATTTTTTAATCTATTTAATATTATGCTGAAATGATGTGTAGGGTCTGTGATGCTGTAAAAGTCCATGAGTAAGTAGTTACTGACATTTTAAATTGAGTTTGCTTGGTTAACTAAACATATAATAATGAACATTTATCTTCGTTTTAAAATGACGCACTTGATGTTCAGAAGCTTTTGACTGGAACTGATCGGATGTCTTGTCCTTCATTTGGTTCAGAACGGGTTACAGCGCTAACTAAGACTGACTCGTGGACATTTGAGGCAGATTGGCCCAATGGTCACAAAATCCTTGACTCCTTTCCAATACTTCACACTGCAGTGAAGATATACTCAAGCATAAAATAACCTCCAAAAGCAACTTTAGCCTTCATCTCCTTATTGAAGATTATACTTTGAAGGGAAATGGAGGGTGTTCTCACCTCAATTTAGACTCACTTGGTTATAGCAGGCGATAACGAAAAATGATTTATTCAAATCTGCTGCCTTTTTTTTTCTCTAATTGACGAGCTGCCTACGCAAAAGGAACGTAAATGAAGCCGAAGTGTAGCAGCTGTTGACGGCTCCTTAACGAGAAGAGAGAGAGAGAGAGAGAGAGAGAGAGAGAGAGAGAGAAGTGAATGAACGAACAGAAGGAGATTTTCGGCTTTTTTCTGTCTGTCAGCCCGAGATAAAGCCTTCATGGTGTAAAGTTCAGCAGAGCTGCCACTTCCCCGAGTTCACTTTGGAGCTTTTAGAAAGTACAGGTCGAAAAAAAACTTTTCCATTTCTTCTATGTTCAGGCAATCCGTCATCTTAATAGGTCGCTACGAACTCTGTGCAAGTACTTGGCCTTTTGTGCCGGGATTTTTTTGTATATAATGGTTATGATAACGATTTGGAAAGAAGAAAACTGGTCCTTGGTCAAAAGCAAAAAAAAAAGAAAGGAAGAAAGAAAATCAATAGTCAGTGCACCTGTTTTAAAGCAGTGGGAATATGTCTTACTAAAGACGGTTGTATTTTGAATGCCCTTATAATTGATTCACTTTTCCATGTGGACGAATTTAGATGTAGGTTATTTATTTTATTTAGTGCTTGCAAAATGGTGCACAAGTGGTGCATTGCCTTATCATACTGTTCGTACACAGCCTTTTCATCATGTGATACAATGAAATAAAAAGCACTGAAACTCAAAGCGCATTAGGTTACAAGAGATCAGGGGTTTTGTTTGTGGTCAGGTAGTAAATCTTAAAAAAGTCAGGACTAAGAACCATATATCCTATGATTGGATATATGCTTCTTATATATGAGAGATGTATGTATTTTTTAAAATATATTTAATACAGTGAACCTGGAAACGTGCTTGGTGGTTAACGCTGCCTTCACATGCTAGTCAAATTAACGCACATCCAAGTTTCCTGCTAAGAAGTTGCACATGATTGACAACTTGAGTTTCCCCGGGCTTCCGAGATGGGAGGGGGCGTAAACTTTCAACATGGTGAACAAGTGTACAGTTTTGTTCATTGTTCAAACTGCAACTAATTGTTAGCACTTGCTGTCTTCTTTATATTCATTAATGTAGCACTCTATACATGTTAAACATTTGTTCACCGTGAAAATAGCTAGCTAACTGAATAAGATCTGTTGGGGTGGAAATCAAAGAAACAAGAAAAAAAGAAACACTTGAATGAACCGTCTATGTTTTATGTTCTTTCGGACGACTTACTCGTAATTACTGCTTTAGAAGTGGGAAGTAGGACAGTTCCAGCACATGAAGGCAGCATAAGTGTTGAGTTCAATCTTTAAACCACAGGGCATTCGAATGCTCGAATCTGATTGGCCGGAAGGCGTGAATTATTTTCATATATCAGCACGGCATGGACGTTGGTCTTCTGGCCGTAACTTGACGATGGCTATGTTACTATTACTCTGCTCGTTCAAATACGTCGTTGTTGCTATAGAAACGGCTTATACACAGGGACTTGAATGTCAGACGTACCACGTAATCTAAGTACTTGAGCGGGTTGAGTTTATTTAGGAAATATCTTGTGTTCAAACTCCTTGAAGAGGTGTTTGAACACATGATATTTCCTACATAAAAAAAAATAAAAGGACAAATTCCAGGCATAGCCTAATACGTCTTGTTTCTCCTCCAGTATAAAGAATGTGACCCCTAAGGTGGGCGCACGGGAGACTCATGAAGCCATCCGGAGGGCATTCGATGTGTGGCAGAGCGTTACGCCGCTGAACTTCGAGGCCGTGCCCTACAGCGCGCTGGAGAGTGGTAAGCGTGATGTAGACATCACCATCATCTTCGCATCCGGTTTCCACGGCGACAGCTCTCCGTTTGATGGAGAGGGAGGCTTCTTGGCTCACGCATACTTCCCTGGGCCTGGGATAGGGGGTGACACACATTTCGACTCTGATGAACCCTGGACCCTGGGAAACCCCAACCATGATGGTGAGAGAACGGCAGGTTAGGGGCTTTTTTGTTGTTTGTGCAAGTCGTTCCATTTCACTTGATCACTGTAGCAATCTGGATGACAGAAACGAGTAACTTGAACAACAAAATTCTCACAAAATTCTCCTGTCTCACGTAAATCAATGGTATCACTTCAGTGTGGGACTTTTGGGAAGTTGGAATGTAAGCAATGTAATGAATGTCACCCAAATTCTTTTGTGTAAATTTTTCCCTCAAACCTCCGAAGAGTTATTTATTTTAAACACAAAGACTTATCATTTGACAGTGTCTCGTATATCACTGTAGCAAAAAGTGTAAACGCTTTGGCTAAACTTCGGTACCATTTTTTCAACTCTTGGATTTGTAGAGAAAATCAATTGATGAGATTGAATTCTATCTCTGCAATGACTGAACGTCAGAATAAGCGTCTCTCAGGCACTAAAGACGATCAGCTTCGTTGTTTGTTCAGCTGAGACTGAGTCTATGTTTTTATGGCCAAATTGACAAGACGGCGTGTTTCGAGACGTGTTGTTTGTCATGCTTATCCATTAGCCGAGAGGTAATCAGATCCTCATTGTGCCGCGAGCCATAACAACTAGTCTGGCTGGTTGAAAAGGGCTTTTAAGATGCTCCTGTGCCGGTGCTAATCATCTCCATCAGGGCCGTAATGGATACTGACAGCTTGGCTTCATTGTCCTGTCTGCCTGATAAACAGATAAAGCTCTGGCATGCTTGCTAGCTTTGATACAGTCTTTATCGCTACATGAGCATCACTTTAATGGACTCGATGTTTTTGTATTCAAGGCTCTGTAAAAGGTTCTAGCCAGCAACTTGAGGCTTGGTTCTTTGGAACCCAGGCACTAAGCCAAACACTCAAAATTGGCTATGTGATATGCTTGATTTCAATTCTGCTTAATGACTTTATTAAGTAGCAAAGTTTGTTAGATGCATTTCCAAGGAGCAGTAGCTAATATACAGTTCTGTAACTTACAATAATTGGCTAGCACTTAGCAAAGCCCCTTATAGTCTCACTTGCTAGTTTGTGATAGCTAGTTAGGTACACTAGTTAGGTTTAACAAATTAAAATATAGATACAGATTTCTAAGGGGCACGGTGGCTTAGTGGCTTAGTGTTGGCACTCCGTCCAGGGTGTATCCTGTCTCGATGCCCGATGACGCCTGAGATAGGCACAGGCTCCCCATGACCCAAGAAGTTTAGATAAGCGGTAGAAAACGAATGAATGAATGATTGAATGAATACAAATTTCTAACCCTCATATAAACCCTAGTGTCTCCCTTCCTGGTTTCGCTGATAGCTATAAAGTATTTAGGATAGTTTGGAGACTGTTAGAATGCTCAAATAGTCGTATCCTATCTTAATACTTTATGTTTCTTTTCTCCTCCATCCATAATTCATATAAAAAGCTTATCTCTGCTATGCTTTCGTGAACCATTAACATAATCTACTCTGCTTTTGTGTGTCTGAGTGTCTACTTCAGAGTGATCATACAGCTCAATTGTCCTTGAACCTTATCGCAGGGAATGACCTGTTCTTGGTGGCCGTCCATGAGCTGGGCCACGCTCTGGGTCTGGAGCACTCCAATGACCCCACTGCGATAATGGCTCCGTTTTACCAGTACATGGACACGGAGAGCTTCAAACTGCCTCATGATGATCTACAAGGCATCCAGAAAATATATGGTAAAAAAAATCTATGCATAACCACTAATACAAATTAGAAAATGTCTTTCTTTCTGTTCTCTGTTGTACATTGATTGACCATCAACACACTGTTTAAAGCTTGGTGTGTCCACGTAGATTTGAAGCTAATATCTGAAAGTGTTTTTTTAGCTATAAATTGCTAAACACCACTCAGCCTTAAATTACCCCAAAAAAAAGTCAACTCTCACATAAGGCTTATTAATTATGAATTATATCCTGCTTATTAAACGAGACACATGGTCAGCATCATGGCAGCAATTGGATAACACAAGCAGGCAAATCGAATGAAGGTAATTCCGTTCTCCTGATAATTCCAGGTCCTCCAGATAAGAACCCTCAGCCAACACGGTTGCTCACGACGGCGCCCCCTCCTCGACTGCACCCTCCGTCTGACCCTCGGAAGCATGACCGCCAGAGCCGTCCTCACCGGCCGCCGCAGAAATCCAAACCCTCCAACCCCAACTCCAAACCTAACATCTGCGACGGCGGCTTCAACACACTGGCAATCCTGCGCCAAGAGCTGTTTGTTTTCAAGGTATAAAGCACTGGATCCTCTCACGGGTTCACTGGTTACTGTACAGTAAACTGTTGTAAGTTTAGGACAAGTGAACTGAACTGACCCCATGGAATATTGCTTCACAGTGATTGTGTTGACGTTAAAATTTCATGAGCGCATTATCGTGCATTAATGTAATAAGCGTATAATGGTTTTCTCATTAGGATCAGTGGTTCTGGAGGGTACGTGACAACTCGGTGGTGCCTGGCTACCCCATGCAGATCAGCTACTTCTGGAAGGGGCTGCCGCCTAAGATCGACGCCGTCTACGAGAACAGCGAGGGCAAATTTGTCTTCTTCAAAGGTCCGACAACGTTCTGTTTAAGAAACGTCATTGTTTTAATGAAAGCTGCTATATAAATATAAGAACCGGCTTAAGAGAGCAGGTAGCGGATAAATCCTTATGAGCTGAACTTATTAATGTTGCCAGAAGGTGGATTTGGATTTGACATTGCAGCTCGTGACATTTCACGATTCCTGTGTTCCTTGACAAATACTAATAACAAGGTGGATTTCTTTCTCTTGCTTTGTAAAGGCCATCGCTTCTGGGTGTTCAAGGACACCACTCTGCAGCCCACGTACCCTCAGGACATCTCACTGTTCGGCAGTGGGATGCCATCTCAGAACATTGAGACGGCTGTGTGGTGGGAGGACGTGGCCAAAACCTATTTTTTTAAAGGGGACAGGTGAGTCAAACCTGCTTACTACTTTCAAAACAAGACACAGAGCCGAGTCTTTAAAGCTTAAGAAAGCTTAAGAAATGGTTGCCATAGCGCCATCTTTAAATGCCTTTGAACTACCCTAGGGGTCGGCAACCCGCGGCTCCGGAGCCGCAAGTGGCTCTTTTATCCCTCTGCCGCGGCTCCCTGTAGATTTGGAAAATAAATATTTAATTCAAATTTATTTTATTTTAGTTAGTTTGTTTTTTTCTAAATCCTAAGATGATGATGCTCTTGTAACATTAAAATAAACCGTGTTTAATTTGTTTGTCGCTCAAAATACGCGTCATAACCGCCGACGTGTGAAATCCGACACACAGAAGCAGACGCATTTTTGGTTCGCTGCAGCCGGCAAGTTAAAATTTTGATGTCATGAATACGAAGAGGACTCGATTAGACATTGAACATTTTATTTGTATGTAACCTTCAACCCGGCGTCTTTTTTGTTAAGGTTATAGTTCAAACTGTTGAAAATATTTTTGTTTGCCTGCAGAAACAAAACTTCGTTTACTCTGTAGCAGTTCATTGATTTCATAAATGCAACACACTACAGTTTTTTCTACACTTTCCATAAAGGTAAAAATCGATATATGCAGCATTCTCTTCATTTTAGATGTCAAATGGGTTTTGTGGCTCCCTGTGGTATTTTTTCTGGCTCTTTGAGTGTTTAAGGTTGCCGACCCCTGAACTACCCCAAACACATTACTGCTCTATCAAGGAGTTTGTACTCCTACAGTAAGAAAAGGAAATCTTAACATATAATTAACTTTTTTCAGTACCAAACTACTTTCTAAAATTTAACACACTTTTTATGAATCTATATACTGTAATTACTGTACCGCTAGCTCTTAATACCATGGCATTGTTGAATTCTTGAATCTGGTTGATAAGTAGGTTTATTTATTAAAGTAGATCTGATAATAATTCCATCTGCAAGGCAACTCACAGGTTTATATAAATGTTGTTCATAAATGTTACTGTCCTGCTATTTATTAAGGTACAATAAGGTATAATTGTTAATATGGTATAGATATATTTATTAAAATTTACATAAGGAGTCTCTGGTGTGAGCACCTTCCATTCTGTCTCTTTGACAGGTACTGGAGGTACAACGAGGACATCCGGAGTATGGATCCTGGTTATCCCAAACCCATCACCATTTGGAAAGGTATCCCAGACTCTCCACAGGGTGCCTTTGTGGACAAGGCTAATGGTGGGTCCTTTTTCTTTCACTTTGCACACGGATAATAAAGTCCCACTGTCTTGTCACTACAGATCTCATTGAGAATGGATTTACTGTCAGTTTGTTCATGACATGATATCTTGTCTGGGATATAATTACACAATGCGTTATTTAACACAATGTTTTACAATCTTATACTGTATTATGTGAGAAATAAAACTCGGCTAAGATGAAAAATCACAGCTTGTCATGTTACTAAGACTTTCCTGGGATGTGAAAACTTATTGACATTTACAAAGACTGTAAATGTCTCCTTCCGATACCAACGTTTCTCCAGTTTTTTTTCATTGCCAGCACTACTGTCATGTTGTTATAGAAAGCTAATCACTCCTTCAGACCGATGTACTGTAATACAACAGCATTTAAGCAGTCAGAAATAATTAGTCATTAATAATAATAGTATTCATTTTCTTGTGAAAAAAAACACAGGCTTCACGTATTTCTACAAAGGAAAAGAGTACTGGAAGTTCAACAACCGGAGGCTGCGGGTAGAACCGGGGTACCCCAGGTCCATCCTGCGAGATTTCATGGGCTGTGATGGCCTGCCCTCGGACCCCGACTGGGACTGGCGGCCGCCGCAGGACGACGAGTTGCCGAATTACGAGCACGACGACGTGGATATCGTGCGTAAACCTGAGAGCACGGGTGGCACCGAAAAGGCTGTGGCCATTGCCATACCCTGCGTGCTGGCCCTATGCCTCATGGTCCTACTGCACACTGTTTTCCGGGTCAAGCGTAAGGACACCAAGCGACACATACTGTACTGCAAGCGCTCCATGCAGGAATGGGTTTAAGAAGTGGGGGATTCTGACTTCCCCATTCCAAGACATGTGGGATGTACCATTGTGTCTTACCCGAGGGGTGGTGTTGAACCTCTTTCTCTCATGGGAGGCAGGAGGAAAGGAATGGACAGCATGCCCACGTCCTAATTGTGGTGTGTCTGCTCTTCCCAGGAGCACCGTGTCGTTATGTGTGTGTCATGTCAGGTCTCCGTTGCCGGCTGTCCGCAGCCCGTTTGAGACTCGATCCGTCACGGACCTAAAAAGTAACTCGATGAATAAAAGAATCGCTACAGGACGGACCTCTGCAAATAAAAATACGTTATGTATATCCTACTACTTATATCAGCTTCACGTAAAGTGCGGACTCTTACGTTGCACCACAATCCTTATGTTTTAAGACCTGATATTCAAACCAAAACACCCTTGGTTTCCAAAGACAATTGTTTTTTTCCTTCATGTCTAATATTTTTAAAAGCATAGATCTTATGTTTGAGGAGTTTCTTCAGGTTTTATGCGTTTTATCATTCCATCATCAGCTTTCTCTGACTTTATCTGCAATATTTGGTTGAATGCCTTAAGAACAAAGTTACAATATTTCTTTTGCAGTGTGTGTGTGTACAGTGTTTGTGTGTGTGTGTGTGTGTGTGTGTGTGTGTGTGTGTGTGTGTGTGTGTGTGTGTGTGTGTGTGATAAGAGATGGCTGATCTTGTAACCTACAGTACAGTCAAGTGCAAAAGTTTGCATACCCTCCGGGCCAAAATGAAAAAGCGATCCTCCATCCATCCGTCATAAATCTGTTAGATAACAATCCTGTAATTTGTTGTGTTCTTATGGGAAATGTTGTAAACATCAGCGGTACAAATGTTCGGCAAATATCTTTGAAACTTTATCCGATGGAAAATTGTCTTAATCTCAAGAAACATTTGAAACATAAGTGAAACCATAGTTTTATTTCGTCTTCGAGCTGCAGAAACAGGGATGTACTCACTCTCTGGTCGTATTCGTTTCTTCCACACGCAGCGCTTGTTCCCGAAAGCACTCAGGCTGCGGATATCACACAGCAGGTGCTAAACTGATCAATTTACATAGGATCTGCACTGTAGTTTTGTATTTTCGGGTTATTTAGGAATAACAAAACAGAAAGCATGTTATACCCTGTTTAGTTTTTTACAGGTTTGGTCCAAATGCTTCAGCATGAAGAAGGATTTCATTTCCAGGATTTCCCTAAACATCCTTTTCAAAAAATAGTCAATTAGTGTTTAATACAGTAAGAAAAAATGTAAATGATGTAAACATACACATCGTATGTCTTCACATCAGGGATTGAAGTTGATTTTTTTTATTTTATACAGTAACTCAGTATTTTTTGAATTTCTGTCTTTTTCTCTCTTTTTTTTCACTCATAATCCATGAGGATACAGACTTTTGCACTCAGCTGTATATTTTACTTTGCTCTACTTGCCATAATGCTTTAAACAAAACAAAACAAAAACACAGCTTTCTAGGGTGTTCTAGGAAAGGTCTTCCAGGTTCAAATGTAAAAGAAACAGTGGAAATCCTAGATGTTGTTTAGCCTTCTGAATAATCTAATAATCTAATGATATGATATACTTTTAACATTATGTAGAAAACAGACTGTTGGAAAAAAAAGTAACCATGTAGAAACGTAGGACCCGTTAAAGTTAGCGTAGCTCGGGGTGCACTATGTTTCGGTGAGACGTTGCACTGAAACTAAACTAACATTACAGTAATATTAACAACACTAGTTCTAAAATTAAAAATTACTAAGCTTTGGCGTATATGGCTTTATTACAGATTCATACCGAGGCTGGTTTAGTGACTGAAAAAAAAAACTGCTTGATGAAATCAAGAGTCTAAGAGCAAAATAATAATAATAATAAAAAAAGAGAGATATTTTTTTAAGTTACACTTAAGCAAATGGTTCGACCTGTTTGTCTGTTTTTCATTCATCCCTTCTTTTGCTGTTTTAATGGTAGATCTCTGACATCCTCACAAGTCATTAATGTTCTCCAGGATTCATTAATGAAGCAGTGGGGGTCGTGTGGATGCTGTTAAAAATCTTCAGCGTGCGTCACTGGCACTAGGTCCAATCCAATTTACAACTTCTTGAGTCGTGAGATCGCACGCTGATGGAACACACAGACGTCACATTGTTACTGAGATGGCAGCTTTCTGAACTCTGCCCTTGGAGACATGATGTATATATTTGAACATGCTGTATTATATCTCATATAATGTCTTGAATATGGATGTGAAGGGCAGATCATAGTATTAAATACTAAGATATCAATCAATCTGTGTGTGATTTTGGTGTGTGTGCGTATGTCTGCGTGTGTGTATGTGTGTGCATATGTCTGTGTGTGTCTGCATGTGTGTGTGTATATGCCTGTGTGTATGTTTATGTGCGTGTATGTCTGCATGTGTGTGTATATGCCTATGTGTATGTGTGTGTATGTCTGAATGTGTGTAAATGCCTGTGTGTGTGTGTGTGTGTGTGTGTGTATATGCGCGCACGTCTGTGTATGTGCTTGTGCGTGTGTATTTGCATATGTGTGTGCGTGAGTGTTTGTGTGTGTGTATGTTTGTGTGTGTGTGTGTGTAAGCGTATGTGCATGTGTGCGTGTGTGTACGTGCGTATGTGTATGTTTGCGTGTGTGTGTGTGTGTGTGTGTGTGCGTATGTGTGCGCGCGCGCACGTGTGTATGTGTGCACGTTGTAACAGACAAAACCTTAGCAACGTGGATATAAAGTAATGCCGGATTCCGCCACAAGGTGGCACTATTTTCTGTTTGAATAAACTGGAGCTTAATTACCGTACAGAAGAAAAAGTGTAGTGTGTTGCTGAAACTAATTATCAGGGTGTTCAGTAACGAGCGATGTAAGGAAATGATTCTCATGCTTCATTCTCTAGTCACAGTTATAGTGTGTGTGTGTGTGTGTGTGTGTGGCTGTGAGGTTTTCTGTAGGTGCCTGAGCTTTATTTTACTGTTATTTAGAGTTAACTGGGCTAATAATGTTTATTCAAAAACAGAAAGGTAATTAAAACCACAGCATGTTAATGTAGGCTAAAAAAAATAAGGACTTTATTTTTTAGGGCTTTCAGTTTGAGGATCTGTTGAATTTTAATGATAACACCTTCAAGTTTTAGATGATTATGAACAAGCACTTGGGGCGTCTCAGAGAGCAGGAATGGGTTTGATAAAATTTACTTTAACAAAAACAGGAGCAAATTCCATCCAGAGCCATTTCTGAAAAATGTAACTCAACATTATACATAAAATGTCAAATCAAGAAGGTAAAATAATAAAGTTATTATGCAGCTGGAAATACATGCTTGGTAAATCAGGATAGATAGATAGATAGATAGATAGATAGATAGATAGATAGATAGATAGATAGACAGACAGACAGACAGACAGACAGACAGACAGACAGCAGTGATAAACTTCGGAAAAGTATGCAGCTCTATAAATATCAGATGAATAAGTATCTATCTATCTATCTATCTATCTATCTATCTATCTATCTATCTATCTATCTATCTATCTATCTGTCTGTCTGATAAATAAGGAGGGTGTGAGGTTATAGGAAAACAATAAACAGTTATTAGTGGGATCATGCAACATGACCTAAAGAAATTCACACACAATGTTTTGACAAAATCACGTGACCAGTGGAATCAGGGAATTCTATACCTGTCAATCACAACGACACTAGCCAATCATGTGCATCTATGAGATCGGGTATGCGGAAGAGGGCGGATTGCACGTTCCTCTAAGTGTGTTATGCTGCGCTGTGATACAGCATGTGCATGTGGATGGCTTCACGTGTCTCAGAGGAAGCACGTGTTAGCATTCACCCTACACAGTTGGTGGCCGTCTTATGTTAGCTAAATGTTGGGTGGACAACAAAAGACATCACTGTAATGAACATCCTCCAGAATTTCCAGTGCAAACTCCAAAAAAGATCCCTGTACAATCCTTGGACATTTAATAAAACTAAAACACTATCACTGACCTGTAAATGGACAAAGGACTGTGAGAACAAGTTAACAAGAATTTTTTTATAGCATTTATTTCCTTTCTTGTAATTTATTCAAAGTGTTTATTCGGAGTTTCACATATAGTGGATATAAATCATCAAATCATTGTGTTTCCATCTGAGAACCAAAACGACACCTCATATATGAAACGATACTGACTAATGATTATTAACTGATGTTTAAGCAGCAGTGATTCAGGGTTAAAGGATTCTGCAAAATAAGTGCTACTTCCCTGCAGTTAATACGTGTTGTTATTGCGATTAAAAGCATTATTGTGTTTTTAATTAAGATTGGAAGGAAAAAAATACAAAAAAAAAACCCCACAATGACAGTCCAGACGTGATGTCCCATTGAAGCAGAATGATTAGCAGAAGGTTTTTGTCTGAAATCAGGTGCTGTGTTATTCATTTTCATGTCTGGGGTATTGAACGACTTCTCCGAACCCTCCTTTAATTATCCTCCGGATGAATCAAATCCAGCCGTTTTCCCAGATGAAAATACAAAACAACAGCCTTGAAATCTACATCGATTGAATTGGATGATGATTGACTAGCCACAAGGTGTGGCCAAATTACACTCACACAAAATCATTTTGTAGTTAAAGCTGCAGAAATTTATCGTTTGTTTTGTTTGCTTTTTTTTTTTTTTTTAAATCACTCTGATGGCGTCAAACGGTATTATTGGAAGCATCCCACACTGTAATTTCTCCTTACTGAAGCACCGCTCGTCTGCTGCATGATCACGTGACTCTATCAGATGATCAGACTTAAATGTTAGATCTATTTAAAGGTTAGCCACTGCTTGGGGTTGTCTATCAGTATCTTGTCCACCTGCTTCTGGCTGATGCCCCTGGATAGCATTTTGGGGACGATGTTCTTCAGGATGTGGGAGTATCCGTGGCCGCCATATTTGGTCAGTCGGTTCTTGGTGTGGATGTCATGAGCGATGACGATCCTGTCCTCATAGCCTTCTTTAATCAGAAACGCCAGACTAGTCAGAGTAAAATGAATAAATACAGGAACATAAACAAAATGATGTTTAAGAATAAACAGATTCACATTACAGTAGTGAAACTAAAATGAATATTCATGATGTAAACAAAACATTTTTGTTTATACATGTACAATTCTTTAAATGTGTTTCTAGATGTGTAACAACGTATTTCCTCCTTTCGTTAAAAATCGACTCACAAGGCTTAAGTAGTTTAAATTTATCGTCATATAGATAGTGATTTTAAATTTCCTCCTCATATACAGCCATTTTTTTTTTCAATTCAATTCACATCGTCTCAAAGCAGCTTTACAGAAAGTATAGAAAGAGCAGAGAAAAAACAAACAAACAACAACAACAAAAATATAATAAATAATTTAAAATACTATTTATCTTTAACATCTATTCCTAATGAGCAAACCGGAGGTGACGGTTGCAAGGAAAAACTCCTTGAGATGGTATGAGGAAGAAACCTTGAGAGGAACCAGACTCAGAAGTCAACCTCATCCTCATTTGGGTGGACAGTAAATTATCTAAATGTAAACAATGTCCTTTCTACACCACAGTTCACCACAGACCCCAACACTAATTCCTTCCTGTCAAAGTCTTCAAATGATTGCTGATAAAGACCAGATCATAAAGCTGACTGATGCAACAGTGGTTCAAATAAGGCATGACAGTCTCCGGGCAGCTCCATCCAGAACAATCCCATGAGTCAGTGGCTGACGATGCAGATCAATACAGCTGTGGTGCCTCAATTACATACATTCATTCATATACCGTATATAAAACACAGCGATGTGGAAATACTACATGAGTGAAGTAAGTGGAGTGTTTTTCTGTACTTACGTTTGAACCCTCTGGCTGTCACAGGGCATGTCGATGTCCAAATTAAAGGGGTAGTCCAGCAGTTCTGTCCCGAAGAGGTCGTACTCAAGATAGCTTCCTAATTTTGCAAAGTCCAGCAACTCACCGTGGTCAAATATGGTTCTGGGGTAAATGTCGAGATGAAAGGTGAATCAGGTGAACTTTAATATATGGAACAAAAATTTTAAGCAAATGCAAATAAATAACCAACAATAAACCTTTATGTATTCATAGGAACGTTAATTAGTGCTGTGAGAGTTTATGCCATCCCAGAAGTAGTCTCTGTATCTGTACTGTTACGACAGATTTAATCACAAAAGGGTTGCTCACCTGTCCAGATGAGACATTACGGTTTTCGAGATGTCTCCTCCAGCCTCCTGAAGGATTCGGACTATCTCGCCGGGGGCGGCAGGGTTCCGACCCGGGTGGATGATAACCGGACAGCCCAGCTTAGCCTGAGCATGTGCAGTGGCACGCAGTACTTTCTTTTCGCTCTCTGTGATCGGCCATCCTGTGCCGATCTCTCCGATCACGCCACAGCGGATATCTGTGCCGTCGGCGCCGTGTGACACCTCGTTCACCATCACATCAGTGAGCTTTTGTGGGATAAAGGAATAACAGCAATGTGTAATAATCCCAAATTCAGGAGAGTTATAGAAAGATTATAGCAATATTATAGAAATTATATATAGAGTTAACATTTACACACCTTCTCTACTGTCATCTTTCTCGTCTCATCAGAATGAGTGACATCCACGTAGTAGCCGGCCCCTGCCACGATGTTGACCCCTGTGTCCTTGGCCAGCTGGCGTAAAGCGGGCAGATCTCTACTTATACCCGTCGTCGTGTTCTCCACAATGGTGCCTCCTCCAGCCTTCTTGAAGCAAACCAGTTCATCTCGCACTGTTTCAATCTCCTGACACAGCAGTAGGTTTTCCTGGTGGCTGTACGGATTCTGCTGGAGCCAGTGCATGTTCTTCAGCTGGATCGGAGCCAAGGAATTGTCCTGGTGTCCAGGAGCCGGGGGGACGTAGGAGCACTCGAAGCTCATAGTCAGGTGCTCATGGGTCATAGTGCGACCCAGTTGTTCCGGATCAATCAGACCCAGGACTGTCTGGACCTTCCCGCTCAGAGGAGACATGACTTCAGAAATCAGAAATTATTAGTATTTCAACAGAAGGCTTGGACAGAATTCTCTACCTTCAGACACAACAGAATTGAGAATGTTACTGCGTTGAGGTTTATGAGCAAAAGAATAACGCCAAGGTGGCTGAGATTTGTTCTGTAAATCATTAATGCAAAACTCATCCTTTTCTTATAAACTGTCACCTATTAAGGCCACTATGACCTTTGTACTAAATTCGTGTATATAGTGAATATACAAGAGTAGAGTATAGAATAATAGAGTAGAGAAGAATAGAATACAGAATAGAATATTACACTATATATAGACTAATAAACACACTGTTATTTACCTTTAAATTAAATGCAATTTCTTAGACATCATCCATCCCTTAAATTAGTAACTGTAGTAAATAAAACCGACATAATAACATTAAAGTGACGAAGACAGGAGCAACATGTAAACATTTATGTGTTAGATTTCTCAAACCTTAATGAGAAACTTCCTCTGCAGACTTCAGATGCCAGGTCAAACGGTTACCATAATGTGGCTGTTATCCAAATGTCACTTGATTACACATATAGGGCACTAGGAAGGGTGTAAAAGCCAGCAATTTAAACACTGTGTAGTGCATAAAAAGTACAGATCCATTTGTATTACAGCCGTAATAACAAGAACTCGCGTGACTTCAAATATCGCGAGACAATAGCGCCCCCTTTTGGTGAACACTTCTGTCTCTCTCAGCACCTATTTCTCCGGAGTTGCTGCCCTCTACTGGTAATATAGGTGTAATACAGCATTCTGTCGACACGAAACAATCTGACTGGAAGGTCTGAAGTCTGTGAATTACAAATAAGTAGTGATGGCGAAGTGAAGCTTTCTTGAAGCAGTGAAGCTTTCAACCCAATTGTATCGGGAAAAGGTTCATGACTCGAAGCTTTTCAAATCAGAGCTCGATGACGACCTCTGCTGGTGAAAGCGCTATCACAGAATGTTCCACAACCAAACAACGTATTCATTTTAGAAGCAAAAATTAATGGATTGACAAATTATGGATAGATTAATAAATAAATGATTAAATACAGGGACGATTCTAGGGTCTGAGCTTTAGAGCTCAATGAGCCACACTGCCACAACCCTCCCTCTTTTAACACAAAAACAAAAAATATGTCTATAAAATAACTTTATCATTTTAACATTGTTTCAACTAACTCCAAAATGCAGATTTTTTTTTCGTTTTTCAGTACACCAGCTTAATTGTGAGAGTTCACACAGACAGCCCCCTGTAACAAACACAAAACCTTCTTTACTCAGCTGCTTTTCCTGACCATTAACTCCATGTGCCTCCTTTTGTACCAACAGAGACACACAGATATATAATAACAGTTAATAAACAGAAATGCATGCGTCTTGCGGAAGAACATTGTAACCGGCGCTACTTCTCTCCGTTAATGACTATGGACGAGTCACCCAGGTCCTGTGCTACTCCACAGCGGCGGCGACCCGCTGGACTAAAATAGTCCGAAAATAAACACTTATTATAGGTGTTTACAACATTTCTTACTCCAAGTTTTAGGGCTGCTGAACGTTACAAACGTAAGGACAGAAAAACACTCCACTTACATCACTCATGTAGTATTTCCACATCGCTGTGTTTTATATACGGTATATGAATGAATGTATGTAATTGAGGCACCACAGCTGTATTGATCTGCATCGTCAGCCACTGACTCATGGGATTGTTCTGGATGGAGCTGCCCGGAGACTGTCATGCCTTATTTGAACCACTGTTGCATCAGTCAGCTTTATGATCTGGTCTTTATCAGCAATCATTTGAAGACTTTGACAGGAAGGAATTAGTGTTGGGGTCTGTGGTGAACTGTGGTGTAGAAAGGACATTGTTTACATTTAGATAATTTACTGTCCACCCAAATGAGGATGAGGTTCACTTCTGAGTCTGGTTCCTCTCAAGGTTTCTTCCTCATACCATCTCAAGGAGTTTTTCCTTGCAACCGTCACCTCCGGTTTGCTCATTAGGAATAGATGTTAAAGATAAATAGTATTTTAAATTATTTATTAGGGGGACACGGTGGCTTAGTGGTTAGCACGTTCGCCTCAGACCTCCAGGGTTGGGGGTTCGATTCCAGCCTCCGTCTTGTGTGTGTGGAGTTTGCATTTTCTCCCCGTGCCTCGGGGGTTTCCACCGGGTACTCCGGTTTCCTCCCCCTGTCCAAAGACATGCATGGTAGGTTGATTTGCATCTCTGGAAAATTGTCCGTAGTGTGTGAGTGTGTGAGTGAATGAGAGAGTGTGTGTGCCCTGTGATGGGTTGGCACTCCGTCCAGGGTGTATCCTGCCTTGATGCCCGATGACGCCTGAGATAGGCACAGGCTTCCCGTGACCCGAGAAGTTCGGATAAGCGGTAGAAGATGAATGAATGAAATTATTTTTTATATTTTTTTTTGTTGTTGTTGTTTTCTCTGCTCTTTCTATACTTTCTGTAAAGCTGCTTTGAGACGATGTGAATTGAATTGAAAAAAAAATGGCTGTATATGAGGAGGAAATTTAAAATCACTATCTATATGACGATAAATTTAAACTACTTAAGCCTTGTGAGTCAAATTTTTAAAGAAAGGAGGAAATACGTTGTTACACATCTAGAAACACATTTAAATTACTGTACATGTATAAGCAAAAATGTTTTGTTTACATCATGAATATTCATTTTAGTTTCACTCCTGTAATGTGAATCTGTTTATTCTTAAACATCATTTTGTTTATGTTCCTGTATTTATTCATTTTTCTCTGATTAGTCTGGCGTTTCTGATTAAAGAAGGCTATGAGGACAGGATCGTCATCGCTCATGACATCCACACCAAGAACCGACTGACCAAATATGGCGGCCACGGATACTCCCACATCCTGAAGAACATCGTCCCCAAAATGCTATCCAGGGGCATCAGCCAGAAGCAGGTGGACAAGATACTGATAGACAACCCCAAGCAGTGGCTAACCTTTAAATAGATCTAACATTTAAGTCTGATCATCTGATAGAGTCACGTGATCATGCAGCAGATGAGCGGTGCTTCAGTAAGGAGAAATTACAGTGTGGGATGCTTCCAATAATACCGTTTGACGCCATCGGAGTGATTTAAAAAAAAAAAAAAGCAAACAAAACAAACGATAAATTTCTGCAGCTTTAACTACAAAATGATTTTGTGTGAGTGTAATTTGGCCACACCTTGTGGCTAGTCAATCATCATCCAATTCAATCGATGTAGATTTCAAGGCTGTTGTTTTGTATTTTCATCTGGGAAAACGGCTGGATTTGATTCATCCGGAGGATAATTAAAGGAGGGTTCGGAGAAGTCGTTCAATACCCCAGACATGAAAATGAATAACACAGCACCTGATTTCAGACAAAAACCTTCTGCTAATCATTCTGCTTCAATGGGACATCACGTCTGGACTGTCATTGTGGGGTTTTTTTTTTGTATTTTTTTCCTTCCAATCTTAATTAAAAACACAATAATGCTTTTAATCGCAATAACAACACGTATTAACTGCAGGGAAGTAGCACTTATTTTGCAGAATCCTTTAACCCTGAATCACTGCTGCTTAAACATCAGTTAATAATCATTAGTCAGTATCGTTTCATATATGAGGTGTCGTTTTGGTTCTCAGATGGAAACACAATGATTTGATGATTTATATCCACTATATGTGAAACTCCGAATAAACACTTTGAATAAATTACAAGAAAGGAAATAAATGCTATAAAAAAAATTCTTGTTAACTTGTTCTCACAGTCCTTTGTCCATTTACAGGTCAGTGATAGTGTTTTAGTTTTATTAAATGTCCAAGGATTGTACAGGGATCTTTTTTGGAGTTTGCACTGGAAATTCTGGAGGATGTTCATTACAGTGATGTCTTTTGTTGTCCAGACAACGACATATGATGGCCACCAACTGTGTAGGGTGAATGCTAACACGTGCTTCCTCTGAGACACGTGAAGCCATCCACATGCACATGCTGTATCACAGTGCAGCATAACACACTTAGAGGAACGTGCAATCTGCCCTCTTCCGCATACCCGATCTCATAGATGCACATGATTGGCTAGTGTCGTTGTGATTGACAGGGATACAACGTTCACTCTGTACCCAGAGCGCAGGCTCAAGGACCTTTTTTTTTTTGGCTCCTTGTCAAGGTATCATCAAGATTTGAATTTATGAACCTGAATTCTTAAAAAGCATTAGGAAGATGACGATCTGTCCTTTTTCTGACCCTTAACAATAACACTTTGGAAGATCAGCAGTAGAGATGTTACATTTATTTTAGTGTAGATTGCACAAAGTTTATGTTATTCAATAAGAAAGCAATACAGAGATCGAATGAGGTAAAGCAAATCATTGTTGGTTCAACTCGTAACCGGCAGAAACATTTTTAAGTATTTGGTCTCACCAGAAGTGATTTGAAGTGGAGCTCAACAACCTGCGATCGATTGCATGTTGAAGCTCTAAAACTGACCAACAAATAAAACACAACATGATTCCTTAACACTTTTTTCTGCATAACTCACAGTGATTTGTCTAAAATCTATCTCTTGATGAAGTCATTACACGTTTAAAGTCGCTACGTCCAACTGACCCTTTTCACCACAAAATGAGCCTTTTAAAGGATTTCACACGTTAAGCTATAGTACCATACCATCGTGTCCAGCTTTAAAGATGACAACTTATAATCACAAGTGAACACTGTACTGTAATTGCATGATGTATCTGCATTTATTTGCAGCCTTTCATTTAAATCTCTCTGAGTGGGAAAAAAACCCTTGTAGATTAACATTCATGTAAGCATCAAGTCTTGTCACGTGTTAATCGGCGTAAATCATGAACCCAGAGAAAGTGCTGTATTTGTTGTTGTTCCCTCCATGTGCTTTGCCGCCGTCCAGCTTGATGTAGATCTCGTCTCCGGGCTCCAAGTGTAACACCACGCTGTTGCTGGCGTAGTCATAGTTCTGATCCGCATCCTGAGCGATGGCGCTCGCCCTCACCTTAAATCAGTACATATCACGTTGGACATACATTTCAACATGAGCCTTAGTTTATATGTTACTGAAGAGTTGTGTAACTATGTTCATGTTTCAGTAGTATAACTTGAAATGGAAAATTTCACCATTTTGTACAGTTTTATAGTTAGTGTCATGATTTCTGTAACTTTATTTCCAGTATTCCCAGTATATTAGTCACAAAAAAAAGCCAATGTTTAGAGTGCTATTTTTAATACAAATTAGTTCAGAAATCAATCATGTGTTTGCGGTGATTTTTGTTTAATAAGTCAGTTTAAGATAGTTTCAATCCTAGATGTTTTTATTACCTGGTTATTTTTGCACAAATCAGCCCACATGCTCGTGCCGTCGCCTCCCCGCATGAGCACGTGATACACGAAGAAATAGATTCCCGGGATGGAGCAGGTGAACTTGCCGGTTGTCGGGTCGTAGTGGTTACCCAGGTTGGTGACAACATCGTCGAACTTGAGGACCTCGTAGCCTTCGTGCTGCTTTTTGAGCCCTGCGTAAAAAGCGACTTTGGGTACAGTGGTGTATGTGGCCGCGTTTACAACACCACCGCTCACACCGATCACTCCTGGAGGTCCAGGTAACCCGGGCGGTCCTGGATTTCCGACTATTCCCGGCGGGCCGGGTGGTCCTGGTGGACCTGGCTCACCCCTTGGGCCAATGCGCCCGGTGCGTCCCGGTTCCCCTTTCGGACCGCGGAGAAATGTTGTCGGAGGCTGAAGAGAGCGCGGGTCGCTCCCGGTGGCGCGCGCCGGTGGCTTAATGGTGCCATAGGGATCACAGACCATCCTGCAGGCGCTAAGCGTTTCGTAGCGTACATCTGTTCCAGCCGCATTCACGAGTACCGGGATCAGGATGACCAGAACCAGCACCATGGCCACGCCGAGGATGCCGGCCGCGACTGCGCGCGTTCTTGCGCCCAGCCCGGACAGCGTCGGGCGCTCTACGCGCTGCGTTTTGCGCGCTATCTTGCTCCTGCACACGTGAGTGATAGCTTCAAGTCGGATGAATCAGCTCGCGCTCTCAAAATGCGTAATCGACTTAATTACGCGTTGAGTTCGTTGATGGATCAGAAACGAGAGAGAAAAGCACATCACCTCTCCTCTGAGTGAGAGAGGTGGAGGAGAAGTGAGAGATAAAGAAAAGGAGTGGGAGAGAAGGGAAGATACGGTGAGAAGACTGAGGGAGGGGGGGAGTAGGTTTTGCTTTTTTAAATCAAACTTTAGAGAACACATTACAGAAGATCAACTACAATTTTCATCATAAAGTTAAACATGTTTTAAATATGTCAAGAATATAATAAGTCCAAATAATAATAATACCAATATTATATTTATATCCAGTATTCGGTTAATACATCTACACAGTTTTACACATTATTAACACATCCAACTCATATAATTATAAAGTCCTGAGGAATTCTTGTTGTTGTTGTTCTTTTGTCCATTTTATTTTGACTGCAGTCAACTGATTATGAAAGTTTAAATGACCGGTGATGCCTTGGAAATTAGCCAAATAAATAAATTCTCATTAAAAAAAAGCTGACTCAATTAGCAAGTATTTCTTGCTTACAGATTTGTATTTTTAGAAGTGTTTTAAAATACAAACATATAGAAAAACACAAACCTTGAAGATAGATAGATAGATAGATAGATAGATAGATAGATAGATAGATAGATAGATAGATAGATAGATAGATAGATAGTTTATTGATCCTGGAGGAAATGCAAACAATTTGGTTCAAATTGAAATAAGGGTGCAATTTATAAATCTCAAACCTATTCCTATTCCTATTGTGCCACATGGTTTCTTTCGCATCTTCTGTTTACTTTTATTATTTATTTAGAAATCACTCCGACCATCAGCCAAAGCCAAGCTGCTCAGCTCCACCCCTTTCCCAAAAAGCCAATCCAAAAGGCAAAGTTCATAGAGAGAAGATATTCCACACCATTAAACTGAATTGTGAACAGATTAAAAGTCGTATGGCTTTCTGTAATAAAAAAAATAATTAGCCAATTATTTTACGGAATAAAACCAAGGACCTTGTAAACACTCAGCGGGACAGCAAGCGTAAACTATTTTTGAATGACATGTGGTCTCATTAGTACAACTGAGATTCAAATTCACCTGGGAGGAAAGTGATGTTGCAGAATACTGCATAAGTGGAGCGAGAATGCTTGCACTTTTAAACAAACACCCACGACCACTCACAAACACACCCTCTGAGTCAATGATCTTGGTCTTGTCCTCTCCAGCTGGCACACGCAGCCGCTTACTCAGTGCATTTGGACGTTTAGCACAGATCATGAGTCACATGGTATGTTCAGATGAACAGCCGTGCACCAAACTGGCCTCTGAAAACAAGCTGCAACTTTTTTCACTTCAGACCAGTTAAGGGCTTTATTATGAAGAAACATGTTTTTTCTTTTTCAGTCAGAACTGCAGAAAATTGAACACCAGAGCGGCTTACAGGGAAGGCAAAATCTAGCTTTCGGGTGACTGACAGACACAAAGCCAAGGCCTCCAGACAGACAATGAAGGCCACGCCTTCTTCACACTGTGAGTGACAAAGACCACTAGGACTGACAGACACAAAGACCACGCCTCCTACACTGGGACTGACAGACACAAAGACCACGCCTCCTACACTGGGACTGACAGACACAAAGACCACGCCTCCTACACTGGGACTGACAGACACAAAGACCACGCCTCCTACACTGGGACTGACAGACACAAAGACCATGCCTTCTACACTGGGAATGACAGGTACTGAGGCCACGCCTCCTTCACCTGGACTGACAGACACATAAACCATGCCTCATACACTGGGACTGACAGGTACTGAGGCCACGCCTCCTTCACCTGGACTGACAGACACATAAACCATGCCTCCTAGACTGGGACTGACAGAAACATAGGCCATGTCTCCTTCTCCTGGACTGACAGACACATAGACCACACCTCCCTCAGTTGGACTGACAGACACATAGACCACACCTCCTTCACTTGGACTGACAGACTACGTGTACCACACCTCCGTCACTTGGACTGACAGACACGTAGACCACACCTCCTTCACTTGGAATGACAGACACATAGACCATGCCTCCTACACTGGGACTGACAGGTACTGAGGCCACGCCTCCTTCATTTGGACTGACAGACACATAGACCACACACGACTTCTGTCTTTTCATTGTCATACAGCCTTTACATAATTTGCACCAGATAGTCGATGGCTAGTTAATTAATTGATCGATTGTTCATTTGTTAAATTACATTCACTTTCCCACATCAAAAATACAAGTTTACATGTTTCATTTAGAAGAGTCATGAGACACACGGCAAGAAAACAAAACAGGGTTTGTTGTTTTTGATTTGGAAATAACTTGTCTGTAGAGCTTGAATAAAACATGGTGAGACAGAAAGCCTCTCAGAAATGACTCGTCAAAAATTTTCCGTTATGGTAATGCGCTCAGACGCCGTCAATCTGCAGCCGATCTGTTGTCGGTTTTTAAGGGCCTTCGAATGAAATATGCATGACGTCCATGTAGTTTGGAAAACGAATTGTACACTTTGAAATGAGCTGACAGCGCTGACGTACAGCTCCAGAGCAGCGTGAGAGCGTTTTATTTGGTCCGTCAATCCCGTACGACGTTAACCAAACTGAAATGTCTCTTATTATTGTTTATCGTTTAAAATGCTCCAAATGTGTGTGTTACTAGATCAACCTGGATTGGGTTCAGCACTTTCACTTCTTCAATGGTGTGTGGATCGTCACCTCCATGTCACCTGCTGTTCTCTGATGACTGTGTTTCTATTGAAGTCGTTGTGAAGTTTCTCGCCCTGGCGCACGTGCCGAGACAGAACGCGAGCGCTCGAGCACAGATGAGGCCGGAGGAAGAGTAGGTGTGAGAACACCATCACCCCCTCAAAGCATGTCCTCCTACTGGGCCACCGTTCTCTCCTGCCGAGGAATGACTTACTACACTTATATAACCCTCCTGAAACAAAGTGTGTGAATATCAGCTGAAGTATATTTCGCCTGTCAGTGCAGCCTATCACTTGCTTTGCTGTTGTTGTTTTTTTGAACATCAGCTTAACATTACATTACAGTACAGTAATGCCTGTAGACTAAACTCCTTCCTCCTGAGTGTATGTGTACTGTATATGTCTTCATATCTAAATCTGACACCCTAAACAGTGCACTAGTCTATTTCAGGGCACAATCACACTCTCACACACCCACACACACTACGATCATTTAGAGATGTCATTCGGAACAACGCAATACAACACAACACGTGTCTTTGGTCTGGGGGAGGAAACTAGAGAACCCTGAGGAAACTCTTGAAGTAAAGGAGAACATTCAAACTCCACACACAGTGCAGAGATTCAGGATACCAAAACCCAACCCCAGAGAAAAACATGCTAAGCACTAAACCACAGTGTCCACAAGCCTGTCGTTTACTGAATAGCGATCATATGGTAATACATTATAGTTTTACTCAAAACATCTCCTGGCAGTTCATCAGTCGTCCATCAAAAAAAAAAACCCTGTTCCATTATATCTCAGTCTGGTAAGAAGTTATAAAAATAGTGTGTATTCACCAACGCAGGGTGCTTTTCAATCCACAAATGTGTGTTTTGTGTTGTGCCTGAGCTCATCACTGGGTCTGTGTGCTCAAAGTTTTCAGAGCAGACTGAGAACACAAGCGGGGTATAGTGCCACGCTGATCAGCAACTGATCCGTCTGACTGATAATAAGGTGTTAAAGCCTGAAACTGTACTATGGCCTCTGATCTAGAGTCGATACAAGGCTTGTTTGCACTTACATAATGCTCATGATCAGAGTTCCTACTGAGTGTGAACTCCTCAGGATTGGCACACACCCAGACCCGACCATGTCTCTTTCCTTCTGCCGATGCATCAGTCTGTGACAGAGGGGGAGCATTACTAATCACCACAGACACAGCACCAGTGAGAGCAGAGAGAGGGGAAAACGTGCAGGAGAGATGCGTGGTGTGCAAAAATAGCTGACAGCAAACTTAGAAATCTTAGAAAGTCGATTCTTAAAGGCATAGATTAGTAAAAACTTTTAACCCGAAAGCATCTATTTAGTCAAGACATGTTTACTTCATCACTCACTCTCACTCATTTTCTACCGCTTATCCGAACTTCTCAGGTCACGGGGAGTCTGTGCTTATCTCAGGCGTCATCGGGCATCGAGGCAGGATACACCCTGGACGGAGTGCCAACCCATCACAGGGCACACACACACTCTCATTCACTCACACACACACACACACTATGGACAATTTTCCAGAGATGCCAATCAACCTACCTAATCTTTGGACCGGGGGAGGAAACCAGAGTACCCGGAGGAAACCCCCGAGGCACGGGGAGAACATGCAAACTCCCCACACACAAGGCGGAGGCGGGAATCGAACCCCCAACCCTGGAGGTGTGAGGGAAACATGCTAACCACTAAGCCACTGTGCCCCCCACATGTTTACTTATTTGTACTGTGTTTGCACTTGAATTGATGTTGTACAATAGTAATAAAACTAGAAAAGGTGGCTGAAAAATATTCCTCTAAAAATATGAGCAAAACGTCATCAGGTAGCTGAAAGCTGAAATATTATGAGACTTAAATTGTCTCTCTATCTGTCTGTCTGCCTGTCTCTTTGTCGGTCTGTCTGTCTCTCTGTCTGTCAGTCCGTCTGTCTCACTGCCTGTATGTCTGTCTGTCTGGCCATCTGTCTGTCTGTCTATCTTTCCATCTCTCTATCTCTCTCTGTCTGTCTCTCTATCTGTCCATCTGTCTCATTGCCTGTATGTCTGTCTGTCTATCTCTCCATCTGTCTAGCTTTCTCTGTTGGTCTGTCTGTCTCTCCAACTGTCCTTCTCTGTCTTGCTGTCTGTCTGCCTTACTGTCTGTCTGTACATCTTTCAGTCTGTCTGCCTTTCTGTCAGTTTCCATCCATCTGTCTGTCATTCTCCCCATTTGTCTCTCCGCCTCACCGGTCACTAGTTCATTTCTCTCTCGTACTTGCTGACATGTTGAAAGTTTCTGTGATGTTAATATTGCATTATTTGGAAGGAGTCTCCAATGTCAGTGTTTTGTTTCGATTTTAGGAATTGATTGTTTTCACTTTTATGTTTGGTAACTTAACGTTCTCTGTGTTTGCCTGAGCAGCTTCAAGAGAAAGAGAAAAAATAGGTTGGTGAAGGAACATCCGTCTCCGGCTGCTATGATGTACAGTAAATGATAAAAGGAAGTGTTCCGTTTTAATCAATAAGAAATAAACTTCACAACAACGTGTCCTGTTGTGTTTCATTCTTAAACTAGTTTGTCTTTGTTGTGTTGCTTTCCCTCGCCGTTTCCTCCATCTGATCTGTTGTTTGGCTCTATTCTGAGCTCTCTCTCAGCCAATTAACAGAAGTGAAATGACGGCAGCAGTCGCTGGAACGTTCCGTATACAAATTGTAGTGTATGTTACGCATGCTGAGTAGTGAACATCAGAGTCCAAGGCAAGAGATGAACAGAACAATAGTCTCTAATTGGCAGTCAGGTTCTGTGTGATTTTTCTGTCCCGGTGACGCCAACAGCCTTCCACATACGGGGCTTAATTGTAGTGTAATTGTAGATTTCTTACAGAAAGCTTGGCAGATGAGTAGGAGAAGAATAAGTACTCGCATTTCTAACATGACTAAGGTTCCCAGGACAACTCCAAATTATGTTTTTTATTTTGTACAATACTTTTAATAATACACACTAAGTGCAACTTTATGGCCCTGAAATCTTCCCTTTGAGACTCAGATTGTTAATTATTATAAATTAGTTTCTATTTATAAACGTGTTATTTACTAAAGGAATATACCCTGAACAGGACACCAGTCCATTGCCAGGGCTCCAATGCACACACTCATTCACACCTAGAGGCAATTTATAAGTAGTCTCTCTACCTGCCATAACCGAAACTTATGAAAAGA
Source organism: Tachysurus fulvidraco (assembly GCF_022655615.1). Classification (NCBI taxonomy): domain Eukaryota; kingdom Metazoa; phylum Chordata; class Actinopteri; order Siluriformes; family Bagridae; genus Tachysurus; species Tachysurus fulvidraco. The sequence continues at coordinate 3,298,004 of NC_062539.1, forward strand.
TATTTTTTATATATTATTTTTTATGATGATTAATTATATATGAACAGGATAAATTAATAATATAAATCTATGTATAAAGTATGTTGAAAAAGTAGTAATAAAAAATGTAAACTTTTCTCATTTCACTCTCATATCCATTTTCTTCCAGTTTCTTATTTTCCTTCCATCTTTTTTCTTCTCCCTCTCTCACCCGCCGATTACACCATCCTTTTGTCCTCCTCCTCTGTAAAAACACCATCCGGATAGAGTAGACAGAATACTTTATGAACGTTATGTACATTGAGTCTGGGTGAGTGCTCCCTCTGGTGGTCACTGGTTTGTGTTGCAACCCCGAAAGGAAAGGAGTAATTCATGCCGTTTACTGTAAAACTCTGATTTAATACACATTAAAATAATTAAAACGTTTATATAATAATTATAACAAAGCAAGACTAGTCTTTATGCAGTGGTAATTACTTGGCTAAAAGTCCCTTAACCAACACAGGCAGACAGACAGAGACAGACACACACACACAGACACACACTCACAGACATACACACACAGACATACACACAGACACACACTCACAGACATACACACACAGACAATTTTACATAAGCTTTTTTTTTCATATTCCAGACTACTGCAAAGTAAACCTTCTTTCAACATGTAGTGCTAATAATCTAACCCTTTTAAGTTAACCATCTCTACACCAGTGTGCAAAAACCAGTTGGTGAAAACGGGATTTAGACTTCAAGAATCATTTGATGAAGTGCTGATGCTGGTCAAGTTGCCCCTGGAGAAGAAGGCAGGTTCAGGTTCAGGCACTTGGCTGGTCAACTGTGTTGAGACAGTTGAGCGAAGGTGTTAAGAGTACTGCTTGGTGAATCGCTGATGAAACTCCTTCACTTTACTGAGCAAAATCTTGAGTTTGTCAGCCGGTGGTAGGATAGTCATTCTGTCAGAAGAGCACAGAAGAGGATAAATCTCCATAGTATAAAGTTACAAAACTGTATAAGCAATGAACTTTTGAACTCTGCCATCTAGTGGCCACTCTATAAATAACACGATTATTTACTAACTGGAGTAATATGAATTTGTTTTCAAATTGCTCAATTTGCTCTGACTTCACAGTGTATTTCAAGCTTTATAACAACCCCAAATAGCATATTTAAGGCAAACACATGCTTCATTGACATCACCACAAACATCTTAGATCTTGTGAAAGACTGGTATGATAAAACAAATAAATAAAAAATAGTACATTTCTAAATATTTATGCAGAAAAAAAATTGTTCTTGAGCACTTGTTTTCTGTTGGTTCACAAGACAGAAGGTTACAAATTCACAAGTCAACGTTCACCTTAATTAACGCTGCATTTGATTAAAACTCATAATTCAGAATTCAAATTCTTCCTCAAAATGTCGGGACGTGACGTCAAATCAACATCGCATCCTCAGAATACACAGAATATACATCACTCACACAAAAGACGTATATTTTTCCCCAATTTGTAGCAGAGAGTTCTGACTTCCTACTTAATTCGAGGACAGCAAACCAAACCAGAGATGAACCCGTCTCATGTCCATTCCCTGTCGCTAATGTTAAGGCTAAACTGTAAAAGTTGTCATTCCTGTATAAGACCCTGCTTGACCTGATTAATAAGACACTCACCTGAAGTGATAGCTTCCATCTTTTTGTCCAAACCCACTACCAGGGACCAAACAGATCCCTGTCTCCTCCAGGAGCTTCATACAATAAAACATATCAGGCTCCTGTCCACTTTCCTACACAAAAGGACACAAAAATAAACACACGCTTTAACGTTTTGATGATGTATGATAGAGAATTATTGAAAACTCGAAGCGAGTGACGCACCTTGGCCTCCTTTATGGCTCGCTCAGGGAGCATGATGCGTGGGAACGAGTACATCGCCCCCTGCACGGGGTTGCATCTGATCCCAGGCACCGTGTTCAGAATGTCTTCAGTCAGCTTGGCTTTCTGTGCCAGGTTATTCAGCGTAGCCGTGCGCTCCTACACACAGGGGAAAAAACCATCACGCTAGACCTTTACACATTACTTATTACACTGCAGGTCAGTTAACGTTGATCCTGTGGGTAGAAGATGAACAATGTATAAATAATAATTGATTTAATTACAGAGCGGCCCGAGCTACAGTTAGTCAAGCTCATGTAAGCTTGACACTGAACACATGACAAGACTAGTGAAGTCTTTTCTGTTGAATGTTTAATGATTGAGACTTGAGGGTAAAAGGTTGAGTCACCTTGATGAACTGGGCGTATGACGGCTCTCCGGGTTTAGGAGGGTTGGTCACCAGGGCCATGAGCGCCTGACCTGGAACGGGAGCACATAGACGCACAGACACCAGTTTAGTGAGCTGAGTCTTCACGTCCGGATCCATGTTTATCACCTCCATATAACCACCTCGTAGACCGCACCTGAAATAGCATGTAAATACTGTAGTAACAAAAAAAGATTCCATCGAAAGACAAACCCTTAATATCTCCCTAGGTCTGTATGACCTGTTTCTCTCAAGCCATTCAGTTACGCTCTAGTTTGGCTTTTCATTGTGAGCCTGGGAAACAGGCCCAGATCATCTGAATGAGTGCACTCACTCTCCCATGTAACACTTGGAGGTGGAGTGGAACGAGGCCAGCTCCACTGTGTTGGAGAATTCAGGACCCATCTCAAATAACACCTTCTTAAATGAGTGAAAGGTACAACCCTCGGCATACACGTTATCCTGATACACCTGAAAAGAGGAAAGAATTAAAAGGTTTAATAAACATTTGTATATAAACAGAAAGAAATGCTCAGAGGTATCGTGTTACCTCATCAGCCATCAGGAAGAGATGTTCCTTAGCAGCGAACCGGATCACGTCCTCGATACACTCCCTGCTCTGTACCTGACCTGTCATGAGGAAAAGCAGCTCAGATTGAACAACGACCAACACGTTGTAATATCGACCCTTTTTTCCAGTTCACTTCTGTCCCTTACGAACAAAAAAATGTCGAGCTCCGTACGAACAAACGCTTGGAGCATCTCAGAGAGCAGAAATGGGTTTGAGATCATCTACTTTCACACAAGCTTCATATTAACCTTCACTGTGGAGTGAGACATGACAAAGGCATTCAAAAAGACTAAAGATCTGTTCATTTTCTTCCCAGAGTGGTGTTTTCTGCCACATACTTTGCTGCCTTAACTTTAAGAAACCATAAATATTGTTTTACACAAACGTGGGAATGATTAATGTTATATTCTTGATTTAAAATTCTTCCAGAAAAGAGCATGGTGTGTAAGGAGACAGTGTGTTTAAACTCTGGACTCTTCTCATCACCTGTTGGGTTTCCTGGGTTGATGATGCACAGAACTCGTGGGTTGCAGTGCTTTCTGGCGGCCTGTAGGGAGCGCTGCAGCTCGGCGATGTCCAGACTCCAGCACTTCTCCTCGTTCAGGTAGTAGTTAACCTGCACACCGCCCATCTCTGTCAGCGCAGCCGAGTACAGAGGATACTGAGGGATGGAGATCATCACACCTGTACGGGTCCGACCCTCACCTGCTATCAGCAACTTCAGCATGGTCTGAGAGAGAGAGAGAGAGAGAGAGAGAAAGAAAGAGAGAGAGAGAGAGCACCAGGCTAAACTGGAGGTGTTAAGATTCTCATACACTCTAGTATTAAACTATTTACAGTACGTTATGTGCTCCAGAGTTTGTCCTACACACATTCACTCAACAAATATACAGTGAGTTTGCCAACATGTTCTCAGGGGCATCAGGATTGCAGTGGAAGGATTTTTTAGCATAAACTGAATGTTGTCAGATAAACTTTGTGTGAAAGATTTAGAGCAAAAACACCTAATGTCAGGAAGATTTGGGGGATTTTAATATCGGAGTGGTCGAGGGTAGAGGAGTTAAATCATGAGGACGTACAACGATGCCGTCACTGGCGCCTGTGGTCAGATAGATGTTGTCCGGGTCGCATGAGATGCCGCCGTCACGACGCTGGATGTAGTTGGCGACGTCATGCCTGATGCAGTCGATTCCCTGACTCGCAGTATATGAGCCTAGAAATGGAAAAATCTGCATGTTACAAATGTCACAAGAACAAGAACCAAGGCCACGCCTCCTAAAGTAATAATGCCTCCTAATGTAATAATGACAAGAACAAAGGCCACACCTCCTAAAGTAATAATGACAAGAACAAAGGCCACACCTCCTAATGTAATAATGACAAGAACAAAGGCCACACCTCCTAAAGTAATAATGACAAGAACAAAGGCTACGCCTCCTAAAGTAATAATGCCTCCTAAAGTAATAATGACAAGAACAAAGGCCACACCTCCTAAAGTAATAATGACAAGAACAAAGGCCACACCTCCTAAAGTAGTAGTGACAAGAACAAAGGCCACGCCTCCTAAAGTAATAATGACAAGAACAAAGGCCACACCTCCTAAAGTAGTAGTGACAAGAACAAAGGCCACGCCTCCTAAAGTAATAATGACAAGAACAAAGGCCACGCCTCCTAAAGTCATAATGACAAAAGAAAGGCCACGCCTCCTAAAGTAATAATGACAAACACAAAGGCCACGCCTCCTAAAGTAATAATGACAAACACAAAGGCCACGCCTCCTAAAGTAATTATGACAATAACAAAGGCCACGCCTCCTAAAGTCATAATGACAAGCATGAAAGCAACACCCTCTAAGGGCCTGCCAGAGAGACCACGCCCCCTAAAGCACATATGCATATATAACGTACCGATGCTGCTTCCTCCACAAGCCTTCAGAATGCGCCGTGCACGAACTTTGGCATCGTCAGGAAACTTGTTATCATCCAACAGTTCTGGATACGAGCATAATGCCAAGACCTTGAAAAGAAGGACAACAGTGAAACCTTTATCGCCCAACAGAAGTTTGTTTAAAGAAACAGGAGAAAGTTTGAAGGTGATGCGGACACACTAACTGCCCAGGGCGGGTCACTGCTCATAGATTACTAATGTAACTCTGGAAAACTGCATGATAGAAAAAAACAACAGAACAAAAGTAAGCGAGATTCAGTTTGGTCTCTGAAATGATGCTCACCTGTCTGAAGAAGGTGATGGGTTGCTGTCCCATGGCATGGGCATCTCCGATGTTAGCTTTGATGACCTCGTCGAAGGGTTTCTTCACTCCCTATCAATCACAAGAGAAGAGAAATGTGCACTCAGTCTTAAAGATTAAAATGTATTTCTTCCTTTGTGTTAGACAAATCAGAAATAGGTGTCACAAAAGTATTCATTCATTCATTCATTTTCTACCGCTTATCCGAACTACCTCGGGTCACGGGCATCGAGGCAGGATACACCCTGGACGGAGTGCCAACCCATCACAGGGCACACACACACTCTCATTCACTCACACACTCACACACTACGGACAATTTTCCAGAGATGCCAATCAACCTACCATGCATGTCTTTGGACCGGGGGAGGAAACCGGAGTACCCGGAGGAAACCCCCGAGGCACGGGGAGAACATGCAAACTCCACACACACAAGGTGGAGGCGGGAATCGAACCCCCAACCCTGGAGGCGTGAAACGTGCTAACCACTAAGCCACTGTGCCCCCCTTATTTATTCATTCATTCATTCATTCATTCATTCACAAAATCTCCAAATTATGTTCCACACAAGTATATCCAATACTGGAGGATTGTCCACTATTTTAACGAGTTATTTTTTAAATTCACCTACATTTATTTTTGAGCACCAGGGCAGAGGTGTAATGTCTACACTTCAGGTTTCATGGTCAGATCTCATTCCCTCAGGAAAGTTTACATTTCCATATATTTATTTGCTAATGTAAAAAATGTTGGCTTCTCAGTCCAGCAATCAACCTCTCTCTCTCTCTCGACACTCTTGACTCTCTCTCTCTCACTCGCTCCCCCCTTTTCTTTCTGTCTCGTTTTTCATCCCTTACACTCTCTCTATCACTACCTCATTGTTTCCATCCTGACCCTTTTTTCTTGGTCACTTTCTGTTTGTTTCTGACCGTCTCTCTCTCTCTCTCTCTCTCTCTCTCTCTCTCTCTCTCTCTCTCTCTCTCTCTCTCTCTCACACTCACACAAACCACACTGTGTGTGTCTCTCACTCACTCTCTCTCTCTCTCTCACTCACACAAACCACACAGTGTGTGTGTGTGTCTCTCTCTCTCTCTCTCTCTCTCTCTCACTTACACAAACCACACAGTGTGTGTGTGTCTCACTCACTCACACACACACACACACACACACACACACACACACACACACACACACACACACAGTCTCTTACACTCTGTTATTTAACAAATCCCTTTCACAGAGGAAACAGCTGAGGTTTCCTCAGCTGGTGAATTACTCAGTCTAACATTCCAGAATGAGTGAAAGTTCAGTGAGGAATTCATATAATTTTCTAAAAAGGTACTCAATCAACCAAGAAACATGCTGTTTCCAGAAACCCGCAATGACGCTCTGAGTCCATCCTGCAACCTTCTTCTCAACCATCGCCACAAACCATGTTGAGTTGTATAATATCTCAAACAAGTCAAGCTTCCAGTACAAAGCATGACTGAAGTCTTATGAGAACTCAAACAGACCCCGAAAGCCTTGTTGTTCACGTACGAAATATATCCTTTAATAAAATATCCTCAAGCAACCAGCCAAAAGGTTAATGACCGTGACTCCTCAGATAACGAGTGTATCGGGACTACAGGGGTGAAAGGTCAGAGGAGAAAATTACAGACCTCTGAGATGCTGGAAGAAGCAAAGCTGGACATCATGAAATTACAAATCTATAAAATATCCCAAGTGATCCAAAGATTATTGAGATTTGGACAGCATGTGTGTATAACATCTTGAAATCATGATACATTTCAGAGAGGTGGTACGTGATTCGCCATGTGGACTTAACACAGTTCAGCATTCAGCAAACATACTGTAACTGCCAAAAAAAAGTTCCTCCAACAGCTTGGGATCCAACATCCTTTTTCCAACAATATTCTGTGTGGAAAACAAGCAGGTGGTGTGTATGAGAACAGACACAGAGTTGATATTATTCAACAGGAAGAATGTGCGAGTGTGTGTGAATGTGTGTGTGTGTGTGTGTGTGTGTGTGTGTGTGCGTGTGTGTGTGCACGCGTTTCGCTCCGTTGGCCGATAGGAGCAGCTGGCAAGTCCTTCCTTTGAGTCCTTCTATTCTTTCAGTAAATAAGCCTCACCGGAATTGAGCCTCTGCTGCTGTTATTGGTCAAACAACAAGAGATGCCGATCATCTGTAGCCAATCAGACGAGTCGCGTGAGAAACACCCCAAGGGCCAGACTCTCCGAGCAGACCTGGGGTGTTTACAGATTTAAGACAGGAGCTGCGACACAACTCGGCTTTATCCTTAGCTCAGTATAATGTTTAATGTGTTACAGTTGAACACTGCAACAAAAAAAACCCCATCTTATCCAAATCAGTAATATTTATTCAAACTATTTTATTAATAGCTTTTTTTTTTTTAAGACCTAAAGAAAAAAGGAACCGACATCAGCAGTGTGACACCAGGGGCATTTTCACCGATTTTAAATAAAATGTAAAAACACAAGGACACTTTGACTGTAGTTTAGTTACGTCAGTGAGAGTTTTTTCATCATTCTGAGCTGGTGCCGGGCCACTCGGTTGGACGTCTCACGTACGGTGAGAGATCAAATACAAAGCTGTGTTAATACACACAGCTGGATTTCCTCAACAAAATACTTCAACATAACATTTGTTGAGTCAGTGTAATAATAGCAGGTGGCACAACAAGTACTCATGTTAATCCCAAGACTTACTAAACACACCTTCATTCTGTTATGAAGATTTATAGCTCTTCAGTAAACAAGAATGAAACCATGGAGATGGACGCCAAAGATAATTTTAATGATGTATATAATATTATATAATCTGAATAAATATTAAGCATGAACTGATTCATTCCTGAGTATCAGTAAGTACAGGACTCAAAGTTGCCCTGAATGCTGGGATATCATTAGTGCAGAAGTTAAATACTGTAAAATCTGATTTTGTTGATGTCGTGAACACGTAAAGTCGCGCATCTGTGCATAATGTTGGATTTGCATAATGTTTTGCAAGATTTTGCATAATGTTGAGTCTCAAATTCTGGGTCACGTTGGTATGAGATCTGAAATTTTTAGTTCTGACAAATCCATATATTTAGTTCTAACCTAAACATTGTTGTTTACGATATAGAAAAGAAATCGATTTATATTCAGAGATCTGATATGTATAGAATATAGAAATAAATGGGATTCTACTCTCTAAATGACAGCATGAATTGTACTAAAGCTGATAATATATTACACACAAGGGCAGCTATGCATACTGCATATTGAGAGAGAGAGAGAGAGAGAGAGAGAGAGATAGATAGATAGAGAGAGTGATAGACAGAGAGAAAGAGTGATAGATATAGATAGACAGAGAGAAAGAGTGATAGATAGATAGACAGAGAGAAAGAGTGATAGATAGATAGATAGATAGATAGATAGATAGATAGATAGATAGATAGATAGATAGATAGATAGATAAAGACAGACAGTCAGACAGACAGAGATAGAGAGAGACAGAGAGACAGACAGTCAGACAGACAGAGATAGAGAGAGACAGATATACAGACAGAAAGAGATAGAGACAGACAGTCAGACAGAGAGAGAGACAGACTACAATGTTAACATTGTTGTTGGGTTTATTAACCTTGTAACTCCAATGTAGAACAATATAGTTATTTAAAAAAAACTCTTAACACACATTTTTCATGCTACGTATTAATTCGTCTCTGTTCGCTATGTAAGTTCATTGGAGGTCGCTACGTGCCGGCTTATTATTCAATGCCTATGACAGAAATATGGCTAAAGCGTCCGGACAAAGTCCCATCAGACATGTTGCGCATACTGTAGAAGGACACAGCTTTCGATATTTACCGGACCATCTGACAAACAGCGATATCTCTGTGACCACGCCATCATTTCTCCTCAGGGTCAAAAACAAGTGCAAAACTAACAGCGTATGATGTGTAAATTATGTACAAGGTGACCAAATCAGGACTCAGCATGAATTCTACCGAAAAAAAAAAAATTATATTACACACATTAATGACAAACAAGGGCAGTTAAGCAACTGTTGGTTTGTGGTTTCAAAGCGTGTGACTTGCTTCCTGGCTGAGAAAAAAACAGTCACAAACAAAACCTGCCCTGGTGCTAATGTCACTTAAGATAAATTGTAAGTTTAATTGTAAAGCAGAGCTGAGCTTCATGGACGGAATTGTAGGTAGGTATATACATAGTTAGATAGATAGACAGACAGAGAGAAAGATAGACAGACAGACAGACAGACAGAGAGATAGATAGATAGATAGATAGATAGATAGATAGATAGATAGATAGATAGATAGATAGATAGATAGATAGATATCCATAGACAGAGTCAGACAGATCAAGACAGAGAGAGACAGATAGATCAATAGACAGACAGACAGTCAGACACACACAGAGAGAGAGAGAGAGAGAGAGAGAGACAGACAGACAGACAGACAGACATATAGACTACAAAGTTAACATTGTTGGGTTTATTAGCCTTGTAACTCCAATGTAAAACAATAGGAATTAAAAAAAAACTTGTATACATCTGATCTTTGACCAGTTTTGTTCCTTTCCTTATTCACACAGTAATCTGAAGACACGACACCATTTCTGTTGGTGATTTCCGTGATTTCTGAAACTGAACCTGAAACTAGTTAAACAACTGCACAAGAAAAAGACTTTGTTTCAGGATTTAAAAATCCCAACATGAAAGCAAGTCAGACTTGATTCAGATTCACCATAAAGAGTTTACGGAGCTTAATCTACACCTCAAATGTGTCCCTGAAGTTTCCTGAGATTTTAAAACTATGTATTTAATGCTACGTATTAATCTGTCTCTGTTCGCTACGTAAGTTCATTGGAGGTCGCTACGTGCCGGCCTTATTATTCAATGCTTACGACAGAAATATGGCTAAAGCGTCCGAACAAAGTCCGATATTTCGATATTTACCGAACCGTTTGACAAACAGTAATATCTCTGTAACCACGCCATCATTTCACCTCAGGGACATGACCCAGAGACGTGCAGCAAGTTAAAACAGGTGCTTGTTATTTCAGATCAAAACTAACATCATATGATGTCTAAATTATGCTCAAGGTGACCAAATCCAACAGGAGTCCTTAGTGTCAGTTGTTTTGTGTTATTGAGGAATAGATGATGCTGGAGTGAGATTAAAGCTGTAATAATTTGTATACAACTTAAATACAGGGAAGTTCCACAACATTAAGTGTAACTTTAAGTGGATAAAAAGTACGACGTGTCATCCGGGAATGAATTTAAAAATGTCACATAGTGTTGTGTAAGAAAATAAAACCCATCTTTATGTGCTGTATAAAAATTTTTTAAAAAATTAAACAGAAACTCTGCTTGTCGTCGCCTTGTCGGTGATAAAACACACACCCACCCGTTAATCGTTATAATCTTTAGATAACACTCAGAAGGCTATAAACTTTATGTTCTGAGGACAGAAAAAAGGATCCCAGTAAACTAAATATAATATTATTGAAATATATAAAAGTTTACACTGACGATACTGTACACTGTTACTGTATATATTTTGTTTCGACGTTTACATTTTGTTTCGATATTTTGTAGATCGACAATTTCAACTTTGTCTAATTTCAACAATTTCAAACACATTTCAAGAATTCCTATGAAGACAAATCGGTTATCTGTTTTTTTTCTTCTTTCGATTTTTAAATTCTGCGTGAATTCCAAAAACGTCACGAATTTCTGAATCTAGACTTCGGTTTATAGATTAATCTTCTCTGTATCACATGCTGCATGTTAGCAAACTAATTCCAAACTGTTGCACTGACACTTTGATGTTTGCTCGAATGAAGTCCACGAAATGAGTAAGGACAAAATGAATAACGCAGGCATGACAACATGTTAATGTGTGATCTCAGAAGCAACCAGGGTCAGTCAGTGTGATTCACACACTGGACTTCAGTCTCTTTTTTGCGTCACCGTTTTTTGACTCGTCCCCGTAGCCTTTATGTTATCGTTAACCGTTTACTCAACATCTTTTATATCTGTAGTTCAGTAGCAAACGATCCTTTTTAAGATTAGTGCACAGACAAACAAAGATGAGGCAGGTCTATGGCATACAAAGCAAACAGTTCTTTCAGAAATGATCTGCTGGTAGGTAGACTTTGAGATGTAGGTGTGTAAACATGTATTAAGTGCAGCAAGTTCCAGACTGGTTTCCTCGGCAAAAAACAGTTGAGTCTCAGCACACAGGGCGGCCTGAGGCCATACCCATTGTACTGTCTAATTGTGAGACTCAGGCCAGCTGAAAAGCAGCTCAGATTATAGAAAGGGTGCGGATGTACCTAGGGTTTTCAGGTGAACCTTCAGCTCGGGAAAGCTTTGTCCAACAAATGAACTTAAACATGATTATTCGTGCACACTGACTTTACTCGAGGCAGGCTCAGTTTGATCAAACCGCAGCCGTTATGTTATCTGGTTTGAGAGTGAACGAGATAACATAGTTAATGTGTGTTAATTGAAAAAGTAAACACATTTACAGTTTTTTTTACTGCTGTATATAACATTACGTTTAACTACTAATTCTTGTCATGTAGCAAAAAAAATCTAATGTTAATTCCAGCTAAACTAACTAGCTGGATGATCATCTTAACTAATGTTGATAAACGACTAACAATGTAATGCAAATGTTTAAATAAAAGAAGCATTATTGTGCCAAGCGGTATATCGATGTAGACAAGAAATGGTCAGCAGTGATGTCATAATGTTAATATGTAAATGGTTGAACAAATTTTACTTAAGCTCCACCCCTTTATGACCCAGGGACCCCTGAATTTGAGCCCACAGTCTATACAAAACAAAATGTGTTTTGGTGTCGTGTTCCCGAGAAGGTTCACGTCACAACTCGTATTCACCCTTGGCTCACTTTGAAGCCGACAAACGTGACAATTACTCCAAATCTAATCTAATTATCCCTAACAATATTCTTGCGTAGTAATAAAAAGGTGTGCCAGGTAAATGGGAGAAATGCCAACATCTGATTGAAGTGATCTAACAGACAGCTATGTTAGAATAGCCCTAAGGGAACAGAGCAGAGCAGAGCAGCAGATGATGGTAACGGAGTGAACCGTGGAAACTGGTGGCTGCCTGAAATTCCCAGAGACAAAGGGCTGTCAATTTTGTGACACAGAACAGCAGTCATTCTGAAAAGCTGCATGATGGATGTGAATATGCGAAGAGATGAAGAGCTGATTGGTGGAGAGAACTGCTTCTGGAGAGCACACTGCTGCCTCTTCATTAACTCCCAGCAGAACAATGCTAAATGCACATCCTTCAATGGAGCCCCAGAGACAACCCTGAGGTCTAAAGCACTGACCTGAACAACTTACTAGACACTTATTTAAGTATTTAAATGTATAGGGTGTATTGCTTCACAGTGTATTCTCGTTTCTACACTTCTTTAACAAATGAGCCTGGTCCAGTTACAAACAATCAGCAACCTGGTGCCTTTAAAACAAGTAACCAAACATTACTAATCCAGTGCTGTCAGAAATACAACTAAATATTATGAATAAGTTTGAACTGTAAGTAGAAAATCTGGGTTGTTGGGGGAAAAATCTGGGTTGATGGGGGAAACGTCTGGATTGTTAGAAATAAGTCTGGATTATAAGAAACACCTCGCCAAATTGTGCCTCTTGATCTGGTCACCTATTGGCTGAAGAAGTTCTATCGAAAGCTGAATTTGTTGAGGTTGAAGTTCACACACGATGCACCGACCACGACCCGTAAAATCCACCCTAGTTCAACCCGAGAAGTGTTCAGTGAACACACATAAGTGGTTAGTGGGGTAAAGAACTCCACGAACTCCATGAATTTGTGATATGTAGAAGCACCAGTTACAACATGCCTGAGCAAGATCCCCATGAGCTTAACAGTCATTATTACCTAGCAACTTGTAAAATATCTGAAAAAAGGAAAGAAAAAAAAAAAACTTTCACATTCCTAACAACAGAGTGTCAAAGCTGTCCAGATTTCCCTGAAATATTTTATACAGTCACAGATACACGTTGTACCCTTATTGTAACTTGTACACTTATAATCGTAACATTTTACTGATCATGTTAAAAGCTATTAACATAAAAGAAAAAAAGGGCAAGAATAATTTCACACAATATGCAAAAACATTTAAATGCTAAATGGGTGCACTTTAATATTTTAGCATTTTAATATTTTTGCATATTGCATATTATATGTTGCATCTTATATAGAACACAAACTGTACGGCTTTGCTACATATTACGGAGACCCGCAGAGCTTTACATACGTGTTCAGTAAAGCATGAAAAGACTGAACTGTTCAGTGTTGGGCTGGAGCTTTTAATTTGATGATTAGGTCAATATTTCCTAATCCCACTCCTAGACTTTTACCTACCTAGATTTGTAGACATACCTTGTCTAAGAGTTTGGTTTGTGTGTCAAAGCTTCAAAAAATATCATGTCATGTCCTGTAAGGGAATGTAGTCGGGATCAATGATGATTTTTAGGTGGCGCTGTGAGATTTTTTTAGGGAGTAAAGAGAGAGACTCCCTGGTCAGCACCCTGACTACTGAACTAAAGACCTAATTGAAATGCAGCTGAAAACTAGATCCACGTGAGTGCAGTTCCAACAGTGCTTTACAAGCTGGTAGTTTTTGGACACACAGTGATTTCAGAATCAAAGACAGAGGCATTACAAAGCAAGGTGTTTCCCTGAAAAAAATGCAACATGCAGTGAAAGTGTGGTGATCTGATGCCACATGCTATCCTTGAAATAAACCTTTACCACCCTGACTCTGATCTAATATGAAGCATTGCTCTAGCTTTTCTGTCCTCTGAGAGACATACAGTATAGCTTTCCTCCCACAAGACTTTCTGTTCCCACTTTTGGCCCCCAGCTCATATATGACTTTACAAGTCCTTCTGAATTCATACAGAACAATGTCAAGGTTGGTTTACATATTGCAGTGTTATATCTGCAATGGATCATGGATTAAATCCATCCTGTAGTCAAAACTAGACTATTTCACCCTTTATTTCATTCCATTATGTGTTTTTGTCCTATAAGTAATCATTCTGAGTTCAGTGGCTCTCTATATTTGGCATTGCATGGGGGAGGTAATTTTTATTATTTTGTTCAAAATCAGAACCCAGATCAACTGGTTTGGCCAGTTACTAAAACTAACCTAAACCTCACTAATTCAAGTACAAAAAAAAGTACTTGAACATACACAACTTGGACCTATGTAAGGACACGGAGGAAAGGTCAAGAACGAAAACTCAAATAAATGGCTAAATTATTATTACCCACATCTCAGAAATAAAAGTACCAACCTGCACCTATCCATGCTGGTGTACACTTCTTATAACTTTAGCTTACACATGTAAGATAAATTATTGGGTTTTAATGACCACTAACCAACTCTAAAAGCTTTTTACAGTACCTTCTCAGGCAAGGATAGTTCAGATGGATCTTTGATTGTGCCACAAGAGCAACAATAGTTTGGTACCTTTATTTCTGAGGGTGTATAGTTGGAAGGGATGTGTGGAATTTGTTTAACACTTAAAGGGGTTCGAGAGCCTTAAGTGCGCTCTGGTCAAGCATAGAGATGAGACACCGCACCTCTTTCAGCTCCTTCTCCAGCTGCACGGCGCGCTGTACGATGGGTCCCCGCACCGCGTACTCCACTTTCTTCACGTTGGCGTTCATCGTGTCAATGGTGAGCACCTTCTTGCGCTGACTGAGAGCATCATTCTCGGCCATCTTCCCCCACGTGAATCGGCTCCGACCTACAGAGAAAGTCCTGATGGGAGACCACAGAGGAGACAGAGGAGAAAAACTCATCATACTGCGCGTTCCTAGTCTCCCGCGTGTGCACGGAAACATCCCTGGAGCACGTTTAGTTACTGTCTGGATTTATTGTTTTGTTTTTATTTCTGATGAGTTGTGAACTCAAATTGAAGCCGAAGCTTGTAACAGAAGAACGACTCGATTAAAATGAAACTTACGCACAAGTTCTACAAGACCTTTGATCCCGGGACGATAGATACCAAGATAAGACGCAAATTTGGACACTAAAGTACACAACTCTCTCTCTCTCTCTCTCTCTCTCTCTCTCTCTCTCTCTCTCTCTCTCACACACACACACACACACACACACACACACACACACACACACACACACACACACACACACACTTCCTTCCCAAAGCCTCAATTCAGCATTTCTTTTTATACTCTTGATTTTTGTTGTTGTGAAACCCCCTACCATCAGCACCTCCTCCCATTCCTACTCCTAGATTTTTACGCACCAGAAGTTTTTGAAGAAGCTTCCACTGGTTTCCGAGACAACCGACGCCTTGATCGAGACGCAGCGCAGAGCCGGGCGAAGATTCCACGGCGTGCAGAGCAACTCTGGGAGGAGACTTTTGTCAGACACGGAATGAATCAAACTGAGTGCCTGTCGGGCTCCTCCCATGCGCTACTGCACTCTCACACACTTTATAGGAAGGCTACCTATTTAGTGCCCTAGGTGTTTAGAACGTAACCATAGCGAGGAACCTGTGACAAAGATTAGATTAGATTAGATTAGATTAGATTAGATTAAACTTTATTGTCATTACACATGTACAAGTACAAGGCAACGAAATGCAGTTTAGGTCTAACCAGAGTGCAATAGCAGTAAGTGCAGGATATACAGTTTGTACAAGATTTAGATTATGGTCATTAAGTTAAATAAAATGGTAATATGGAAGTGTCCATATGGTGGTCCATGTTTTTATGGAGCTTTGTGCACATGGAGACTTTCATTTTGAAACAGGTTTGGGATTTTTAGTTCTAGAAAAACTGCAGCATACAAAGACATTCTGTATAACTGTATACTTTTATGTTTGCATCAACAGCTTAAGAAAGACCATATAGTGTACAAATAAGCAAGGCGGTCACAAGTTAGTGATGACACATTTCTCAATCTTAATTATTGCACAAAACCTTCCAAGACTACCAGAAAGCATGACATATGCCTATCTTTGGATATTACAGATGTTGTTAGTGTTTAAAGTGACGTGACACACGGCTAAGTACGGTGACCCATACTCAGAATTCGTCCAGCATAGACGTTATCTCAACTCATTTACAATGACACACCCCACAATCTCCAAATTGCTACACAGCCATTATCTTACACTTTCCCCCTGTCTACACTTGATAGGGCACAACAGAGACGCTCAGTGAAGATAACTGTTTGTTTTTGGTCTCTTTCTTTTGTAAGTCTTAAATTGAAGAATCAGATTGTCTTGTCATATTGTCTCTCTCTCTTTCTCTCTGATATCTGATTGCTGGTATGTTCTGTTATGCTAAAGGTAAACCACCTTTATTCTCTTATATCAGAATAGTACTTATATAAAGCAAAACAATGTAAGAATGCCAGTGAAATCTGGATACATATTTCAGTCCAAGACACAACCTGGTAATTAATTAAGAGGAAATCGACAATAAGAGAACAGCTTAAGTGGATTAAAAATTGCTGATCTATCTAATAGCAGACAAGAATTAGAATCTGTGGAAAAATGTAGTCATGCACCACCCACAAAATACATCATCCATGTGTCTCTGTGATGGGATTTCAGCTTCATGCTGTTGTAAAGGACAAGCTATTAGCTAATTAAAAGGCTCTCTGTTCTGTATGTATAATAAGGAATAGCTCTTACTTATTTTCTGACCCTTAAAGCCAAACGTGCTGTAGACTCTTGGCTTAAATTGAATGTAATATTGCTAATGGGTAATAAATCAATGGAAGGATATTATGGAGGGAGAAGTTTAGGTCAGCACCAACTTCAGGCATAGAAGAATTGTCCTTTTCACAATAAATATAGAAATCATAATTTTTTTTTTTATACCAAAACACTGTCAAAGCAGATACAGCTCAGTTCAAAAGTGATCTCAATTACTTTATCCACAACAAAGCTAGAAAGCTGCGTATTTTAGCAAGATTTCAGTGGAATGTTCACAAACGACTGTATCTAGCGTTTGCACAACAAACATCCGTTGAGAGTCAGTTCTTTGATCATTAAGACCTTGTTAATGTTTCATGTATGTATAACATATGTGTTTAGCCATGTAGCTTCACATCGCTGTGTGTATTCGTTCATTTATCTTCAGTAAGTCAGCACTTTATCCTGGTCAGGGTTTGCAGATGATCCTTGGAGCTCTGGGAGAAACAGTCTGGATGGGACGTCACCGTATCGCCCACATCACATGAGCCACAGTAACATTTGACTTATTTATCACAGTCATTCACATTTTGTAGATTTCTTTTTTACCTCATTCGGTCAGAACACACATCAAAGTTTAACTAAAGCAAAATTAAGGAAACGTATAATAATTCACACAAAAAATATACACAAAATATTCATAACACAAGAATGTTATCTAGACTTGTCTCTGTTTAGCAGTGTGTTTTGTGTGTTGGTCTGTGCACTGAGTTTAAGGAGACAGACTGTTGGATTAGCTTAAGGAACATCACTAAAACCAAATCTAAATGTAACTATACTCCTCCACCTACTGCTGATTACATTCTATTCCTTACAATTGAAAAAAGAGCCTATTGCATGTTAGGTGAATGTTTGTAATGAACAGGAAGTCACTTGGGATTAATAATGGTAAAAATTCTTATATTAATCCCGTATATATTTCTATACGTGGCAAATCGATTTAAACAGCATGTTTTGTTTTCAATGCTAGAATTCCAATGTACAGATACAGATAAATCAGCCATGTTCTTTATTATTCTGCAATTTCTGGAGCATGCTCCCAAGAATTTCACTCACCAAGGCACATGTGTTGTGACAATAAAAGTGACTTATGTGCAACACTTTTAGACTTTGTGTACATCTCTCCTCACTGAAACCTCCAAAACAGCTGCATTCAAAACAGATGCATATACAGTACACTGTCTGGAGCCTAAAAGCCGGTCACCGCGGTGACAGCATCGAGAGTGTGTGTGGCGACGGAGCGCAACGCGAACGTGGGCACAGACAGGTCGGTCAGGAGGAAGAGCTGGTGCTGAGGAGTCTGCACAGCGTAGCACTTACATTCATCAGTCACAAGGTAGCAGTGCACATTCGGGTGTATGAACCCTGCGGGAAACTCCTCATGCAGCAGCTCTGCTGTTGGACACTCTGAGCTTGGAGATTCCTCCGAGGTGAAATAACGCGTCACTGCAAATGTGTAAAAGAGGCGCAGAAGCACCCAACGACGAGCCGGTGAAATAAGAGGCGTGGCTTTCGTGCTGAGAGATGCCACAGATCTGCAAGACTCACGGTTTATTAGGAGAAGAGCTAGGACATCCCGACGGAGACTAACAGAAGGAGACAGAGCCGAACGTTCTGCTTGGTCCGCGCAGGATCGAAGGTTCTCCACTAGTGGAGACCAAAAACGGTAAACCTGCTTAATCTCGACCTGATACAGAGATGGTTTGGGGCCACACAGAACGCAAACTATGGCACCATGGAGCAGCTGGAAGCACAGCAGTCTGAGCGCAACATTAGGGCTACCTTGTGGTAAAAAGACTGGATAGTCACATGATGTTTTCCCCGGGGGCAATTTTGCAAGTGCAGAAAGTAGGACGAGTTCTTGTGGAGCGAGACGCCACCATTTTTCCGTAGCCACCGCCAGCCGACCGCTGAAAAGCAAACAGCCAAACTCGCTCTCTGCCGCCCTGGTGAAGGATTCCAGTGTGTCTTGAAGGAGGTCGGGTTGAGGAAGCAGTATGCAGTCAGTGCAGTGTGTCAGATCTCCCATGAGGCCCTGATCACGATCCTCCACACCACGTTCAAGCAGCATGTCGATTAACCCATAGCAAGAGCGCAGCTCTCTCTTGAGCCGCTCTACGTTTCGCGCATTCACCAGCTCATCCAGGCCCAGCACGAGCACCATGCAGTTCCAGGTGTTCTCCAGCAAACGCCTCAAGTGCAGCTCGCTAATGTTGGCGTTGCTGCTGACTCCGATAAGCATCAAGCTGTCGTGGAAGACTCTCCAGAGTACACGTGCACCGTGATCAGTCTCACAGCAGGACAGAACTGCATCGTGACCCTTCCCAAACATGTGCACACCATTCAGTGAACCAATGATGGAGAAGGGCAGCTGCTTGGTGGCGCCACGGCTGAAGAGCGGAACACCGCTGGACGCCGTTAGGCAGAGGAGCTGGACACTCTGGGACTGAAGCATGCTGAGTGGTGAAGAGATGCTGAACATTGCTTAAGGATTCAGATGTCATCTCATGCCCTAAAAAAGCACAGTAACAGAGAATCATGTAGATGTTTACCAGCTGAACAACTGTATATAAGAGAACAAGCCTATGTATCTGAGCAAATGGTGCTTCCTAAAATCAATGGTGCTTTAACGTGATGTATAATATAATGCTAAACTGTTAGCTATTAGCTTCCATGCTAAATCGTGTAAGCTATAAGCTTCCATGCTAAACTGTTAGCTACTGTATAAGCTTCTATGCTAAACTGTTAGCTATTAGCTTATTTGTTAGCTTAATGAATAGCCTCGGAGTTTATTCGGGTTATTCAGGTTTACTCAAAGTAAATTAGCTACGCTTACGGTAAACTACACCTTTAAATTAACACATTTATAATAACAACAACAAACGTCAGTCTTTTACCTGCTAACGACTCGCCGAGTCGCCATAGCAACCGGCAGCTGTTTCATGAATTGTCCCTGTTTTGTAAAGTGCAACACGATAAAAGCTCCGTGTTGGAAAGTTTCTTATGTTATAGCTGGTAAGTTGGTTCCGCAAACAAAGAGAAAATGCTCTATACTGCCTCTAGTGTCAAACAATGAATATTGCATATTATCACTGACTACACACCAAGTTCATAGAGTATTCTGGCTTAAATAACATTTTATCATTCATTTCTGAAAATTAACAAAAATAATAAAGCTTTGAAAATCTTAATTCATAGCCAATATGTTTTATAATAAACAACAACAAAGAAAAAAAAATGAATAATAATCATCGGAAAAATGGTTTATATAACATTTTACACGATTCCTAAAAATAAACAAAACAAATCTCTCTAATTAACGCTACACCTTCACTTTTCCTTTATTTCTCTTTTTTATTTTTGACCATTTACCTTTGGTAATTTGAACCGGCTTTATAGCCTTGGCGAGAGGATCTTGGAGTACATGGTGTAAGCAAAAATAAATAAATAAATAAATAAATAAATAAATAAATAAATAAATAAGTGACTTATAAACCAAATAAAAAAAATTAAAATTCTTACCACTGAAATATCTTTTCATACCACAACATACCACACACTGTTAACCTCTCTGCAGTTTCAATTGTTCAGAGATTAACAGTGCAAACTTTAACATTCCAAAAAAGTAAAAAAAAAAAAAAAAAAGCGTTCAGCATGCAGTTGCTTACAAAGTGATTGTTTTTATTGACATTCTTGAACAGTGCTATGCATTTTTGTACAGAGCTCGGCCTGATAAAGAAGCCTGGAGCTTTACAGGATACAAAACCAGCTGAGAGACGAAGACCTGATAAACACACACAGTACGACGAAGTGAGCCGCTCGTGCAGGACAAGTGTGTTATGTTTTACGTTTATGAAGATGACGCAGGAGCCAGAAGTTTCTCACATCTCCAGCAGCTGAAGCCTTGGAGCGGAGGTGCTGTAAGGCAGTTTGATCAATCCGTATGAGATGAACTCATCATCCCACACCTCTGTACATCCCGGACATTCGGAAATAAACAAGAAGCCCTAGACAACTGACAAAAAAATTGCATTCTTGTTAGTTTAACTCAAAAGTGCATAGCATGACGCATTTATACAACCAACGTTGAAGCAAAAAGAGAGAAATAGATCAATTGATTATTAAAAAAAGCTTCTTAATCCTTACATACATACATACATACATACGTTGCATTTTAAAATTGATCTCTATACTGTACGTCACACATACTGTATAGACAATAATATACACATTTGATTTACAGTACATCCAATTATACAACGTTCCATTTGACACATTAAATACAAAAAGCAATGGTTTACCCAGAATAGGAAGTAATAATAATAATAACAATTATAAAATAATTTAGATTATTGTTTTTTTATCAGTGCTGCAGCATTTTTCATTTGCATTTCATACTACCTTTGTAATAGAGTCTGAATACTTTAATTTACAGATACAAAGATGGCCCAAAATGCTTAAGCTGTACACTGGATAGTGTGAGTTTTCAAGCTGTCATTATGATATCTTTCACTCTTCCCTTTATATACGATACACAGAGCGCGAGCTCCATGAAACGATGCGATTAAAAAGCCGAAAAATAGACGCCATAAACATCACGTGAACAACCGGACAGAATCACCGGACGACCCCAATCTTACATTTCTGTAAAGCAGAATTACAGGATCATACTGTTACAGTCGTTTGGGTATAATTACATAATATTACATAAAATACAACGTGAACTGTCCTTTTGGGTAAAGTAGAAAAAAATCCAAAATTATACCTAAATAAATGAATAAATTAAATTCTTCTTCTTCAAAAAAAATTAATTAATTAATTTGTGTGTGTAAAAAAAGTCTCGAACCTTTTCCAATCTAATTTCTAACTACAGTCCCTGTGTGTGTGTGTGTGTGTGTGTGTGTGTGTGTGTGAGTGTGAGTGTGAGTGTGAGTGTGTGTGTGTGTGTGTGTGTGTGGTGTGTTTTTCCACAGATAAAATTTGACAGTTCTCTGTGCTGTGAAAAAGAAAGAAAGAAGAAAACCAGTTCACACCAAATTCACCAGTCAGTAAATGTTTAGGTTTATGATAAATCTGTTAAATGACGTTGGGGTCAAAATTATTGGAAAAAAATGAATTAACAAACAAACAAATAAAAAAATAAAAAAAAAGCTTAAATATCCTAACCATAGCCATAATGGAGCCTTTTTGGGATAAACCATAAATATACGTCTATAAAACAGTATTTTTTCCCCTTTTTTAATCCTGTGCCTGCTGTCTTTGTGCCATGATTGTTGTTAAAAAAAAAAAAAAAATCCTAAATAAATCCATTGCATTTTACAATTGATCTCTGTACTGTACGTTACACATACATACCTTATAGACAATAATATACACATTTACAGTACATCCAATTGTACAAAGTTCCATTTGACACATTAAATACAAAAAAAAAATTAAAAAAGATGAATGCACACCGGTTGATAAATAAAAACAAGTGTTAATGACTTTTATTCACAAGGGGATCTGGAAATTATTGATAAAAAAAAAAAAGTGTTTGATTCCTGTCGTCCCACATCCATTTGCATATGTTGAATTATTTATAGTTCGTTCTTAATATCGCTTACATTTTAAACTCTATATCTGTTCACTCATACTGTAAGTCTCTCTTTTTAAATGAACGAGATGAAAAATCACCTGACTTCCATCCTGAAGAAATTTCTATTTCACTCTTACAAAGCATTGACACCGGAGACTCCTTCCTTATACGGTACACAAACATACCCTTACAGAATGACTCGATGCTTTAGATTGATAAACAACAACACGTCTTTAAAAAAACAAAAAACAAAAAAAACACGTATAATATTGGAGTTGTTGATATTTAAATTATTGGTAATATCTGGTACGATGGACAGAGCTGCTGTAACAGGAGATGAATCGCTTCTCTTTCGACCAATCAGAATTGAGAATTCAGCAGCACTGGATGGCATGTCTGTGCCAATTCAGTAACTCTTTCTTTTTTGTTCAGTTTAGTCTATTCAAAATATTTAAAAAAAAAACATAGAATAACTATGGGTTATGATCCTGTTACGATGACAACCCTACTCATGCACTTGATGATTATATTTTAAAAAAAAGCTTCTCCGTCTCCTGATGTCATGTCCTGCGCGGCTTCTGATATTTGAATAATCGTGCTCATCTCTGTAATGACGCCATTTTTGGAAGGAAGTGTTTACGTTTCTTGACCGAGTTGATCGTCAGTAAGACTGCGGTGCGACAAGTCAACGTTGTGTGTGTGTGTGTGTGTGTGTGTGTGTGTGTGTGTGTGTGTGTGCATCCTGACTGAACACTGCAGCCTCGTTGGAGTTTTGGTGCTGCAGCAGAGGTCGAGGCCCTGAGAGTTAAGACTTAGGCTAAAGCCTGGTGTGTCGTATTGCATACACGGCTTGCATGGTGCACACGATGCTGCCCCCAGAGACGGTACGTCGTGTGTGCACAGGTGAGTGGTGCATGCAACGGCGTCTTCGGTGTGTATTATATATATATATATAATAATTTTTTTTCTATTGACTGAAAACAGAGCCAAATTTATAGTAGTGTACTGGACGTGTAGCGTACACGAGTGACCCAGAGTCATCACTTCACTCAAGGCCGAAAGTGCTGGTCTCCTCTACAGCGATGAGGAGCTTCTCATAGAGCATGGTGTAGGACGGGTAAGGAGGAAGATCAAGGCGATTAAAGCAGGTGTGAGCCCTGTAACAAACCAAATATCATTTCAACTCTATGTATGATTATAGCAGAGATATAGCAGTGTTTGGTCAATCAGCCAGGAACATTTGCCGGTGTAGAGCTTTGCACATGACTAGTCTTAATCTCATATATATATACGTTATTCTCTTCCATAGTGTAGTATAAATACTGTGTTCAAGGACATTAATAATGAATTTTTGAACTAAAAAAAAAACCCAAAAACAATTGTTGGACACTCAACACTCTTAGCTTGGCTTACGTAGCGCAAGAGCGGTGGGGCTACCAGGACACTAGAGGTCTTCACGGGTCCACTTAGATCCGAAAACCCGAGGTCCGACCCGAGACCCGAGCGGGTTCGGGTCTAAAAGTTTCACATGTGCCTAATAATAATAATAGCAGCATCGGGTCTCGGGTCATTTAAAATGAATGTGTTTTTACCGAACGGACCCGAGAAGACCCGAACTACTGTGTCTACAGTAGTGTTTGTGTGCATCGACTCGGGTCCTTTTCCAACCTCTCCTCTGTTTACCAAGACCGCTTGCGACATGTGGCTGACGACGTGTGGCTGACGACGTGTGGCTGGCGATGTGTGGCTGGCGACGTGTGGCTGGCGACGTGTGGCTGGCGACGTGTGGCTGGCGACGTGTGGCTGGCGGTAAGCTAATTTCCGTTGAAACAGACCTGTCAATCAATTTTGAATCCACTCTGTAGCGGTTACTTTAGTGTAGAGTTACGCAACATTCGGGTCCAGTCGGGTTAAAAAGAAAATGCCAACGGGTCGGGTCGGACTCGGGTCTAATTTTTTAGGGTTTGTCTCGGGTCGGGTCTTTCTTAAAAAAAATAAAAAGTTATGCCCGTTGGGTTCGGGTAAAAAGTGCTTCGGGTCACTTCGGGTCGGGTTACATTTCTTTACACCTGAGAAGACCTCTATATGGTGTACATTCTAGACAGCATTCAAATGGACGATAACGACTAGCCAATTATATATTTCTATTTTAGATATCCTGCAATGTTCATATCATTACGAATCAATAAGCTCCTTACTGAAACACCCTTTGTTGTGTATCTAAAAACATTATTATTATTATTATTATTATTATTATTATTATTATTATTATTTAAACAGTACCTTGGCAGAGAAGTGATTTTCCCCCACTTCTCGATGCAGAAGCGGCGCAGGCCGTTGCTTCCACGCAGAGCCGTAAAGCCCTCGTATGGCACGCTGGACGTCCCTGTAACAAATTGCAGCAGCCGCAGCCTCTGCTCATTGTTAAAGCGCTCCACTGCTCCCCAGAACCACCGGATCACGATGTGCCCGTCGTGGTAGCCTGACAAAATGAAGATAATAAATTTTAATTAATACTGAGTGCTAAAATCACGATAACAACCAGCTTTCACTGGCTAATAAGTGATGATTTAAGAGAGGTGTGTGTCCTCACCGCCTCTGTATTCTGTGTTGGTCCTCCAGTCGTTGAGGTCGATCTCGGCCGTTCCAGCGATGACCAGCTCCAGCTCTCTAGCGTCAAACACAGACACCAGACGAGAATCCACCACCTTCACACACAAGAACACAGAAAGCAAAGCTGACATCGAGGCTGGTGACACATTCGCTGAATTCTTTAGGCAAAGTGAATGAATAGATATTGAAAAAATACGACAGTGTGTGTACCTCATAAAAACCTCGGACCAGAGCTTGGGTTTGCTGAACCACTCCCCTCTCCACTCTCCACTTCACCATGCGTTCTATGTACTCTTTCTTGTTCTTCTCCGTCACCTGAACGTTGGCGCCTCCTGACTTCAGCTCCCTCTCTGTTACCTGACAACGAACACAAAGCCGAGTTTGTGAGCCAAACAAATAATCCGCCAACATCCCTTTTCCTCACACCTCCAGGGTTGGGGTTCGATGCCCACCTCCGCCTTGTGTGTGTGGAGTTTGCATGTTCTCCCCGTGCCTCGGGGGTTTTCCTCCGGGTTTCCTCCCCCGGTCCAAAGACATGCATGGTAGGTTGATTGTCATCTCTGGAAAATTGTCCGTAGTGTGTGTGTGTGTGTGTGTGTGTGTGAATGAGAGTGTGTGTGTGCCCTGTGATGGGTTGGCACTCCGTCCAGGGTGTATCCTGCCTCGATGCCCGATGACCCCTGAGATAGGCACAGGCTCCCCATGACCCGAGGTAGTTCGGATAAGCGGTAGAAAATGAATGAATGAATGAATGAATGAATTTTCCAGGCTCAGGCTCGGCACAGCTGTGCCATAAAAACTTTCATGTTTTTCTACAGCTGCTATAACAACTGATACAGAAGGAACTTTTTTGAGGATGCCGTGAATATAAACGCATGAAAATTCATCACATCATCCTTTCATATATATATATAAAACTGTAGTCACTGGCCAGTTGCTCTTATACAGTACAGACCAAAAGTTTGGACACACCTTCCAAAAGTTTGGACACACCACCTTTTCAACAGGACAATGACCCCAAACACACCTCCAGGCTGTGTAAGGGCTATTTGACCATGAAGGAGAGTGATGGGGTGCTGCACCAGATGACCTGGCCTCCACAGTCACCAGACCTGAACCCGATCGAGATGGTTTGGGGTGAGCTGGACCACAGAGTGAAGGCAAAAGGGCCAACAAGTGCTAAGCATCTCTGGGAACTCCTTCAAGACTGTTGGAAGACCATTTCAGGTGACGACCTCTTGAAGCTCATCAAGAGAATGCCAAGAGTGTGCAAAGCAGTAATCAAAGCAAAAGGTGGCGACTTTGAAGAACCTAGAATATGACATATTTTCAGTCGTCTCACACCTTTTTGTTATGTACGTATATAATTCCACACGTGTTCATTCATAGTTTTGATGCCTTCAGTGTGAATCTACAATTCTCATAGTCATGAAAATAAAGAAAACTCTTTGAATGACAAGGGGTGTCCAAACTTTTGGTCTGTACTGTATGTATAAATGAATCCCTTGGATACAGGAAATACCACCCTGTCAGATCCTAAAACCGTGTCAAAGTGTGTTGTGTATCTTTATTTTCCCACACACCTGGCCGAACACCTCCTCATTGACGGTGAAGTTTAGATCCAGGATGTCTGTGATGTCATTATCCTTCATCCACTGTAAGCTCTGGTGGAACTCCTCATCCAGATACTCCAGATCGCTCAGGTCAGTCGATCTGAACAGAACATTACGTTAACACACAGGGCCGAGAGGACTATAAACACCTCCAGGTCTTATAAAGTATAATAGCTTATCAGCCCTCACTGTAAACTTACAGTCTGAGCAGAGCTTTATAAAATGGCCGGGTGAAGAAAGCGTCCAGCAGATACTGATGGATCAGCGCTAGGCCTAAGATCCGGCCACAGAAACGAAACCTAAACACAAACACACGTCTGGTTTGGAAAATGTCTCACACATGCAGCTTGGACGCCACAGAAGAACCTACGTATGTCTATATCGGACACTTAGCTTTACTAAAATTATCACAGCATCCACAGCTAAATCAAATCAAATCTAGATATGGCATGCAAGCAACTCATTAGTTCTCAAGTTCACATCAATCATCAAGCGTTCAAAAGGTCTCACCATTCCAAATGACTCTCCACGAAGGCTGACATGGGGCTGATCTGGACTGTGTAGGTGTCATTGGCGGAGTACTCGAACAAGCCGTAATACGGGTTAAAAAGCTCCTGAGAGAGCAGGAAGAAAAACTCCCGAGAAGGCCCACTGTAATCCAGACTGGGGGAAAAAAACAAATAAGAAAGTGTTAAGATCGGGGGTGGGGTGGGGGGCTGTGTGGGAGGGAGATATTGCTTATGACGAACTAATACACCATAACTCTTTTACATTGACAGCATTTAGCAGACGCCCTTACTCACTTACATTTTTATCTAATTTTTTTTATATATATATAACTGTGTGTGTGCAATTGAGGGTTAAGGGCCTTGCTCAGGGGCCCAGCAGCGGCAGCTTGGTGGACATAGAAATCGAACTCACAACCTTCAGATTGGTAGCCCAACACCTTAACAACTAGGCTACCACATCCCTTTTAATGTATTCAGTATTCTATTTAACTTTTTAAAATCAATTCAAACCAAAGTTAAACATTTAAAGCTGCAGTATGTAACTTTTTAAACAAATTTTCAATCCACATCGGTTCAATCTTATAACATCTACGACCCCTGACCACCCAGAAAGTACGGCCAGTTTTGCTTTCTTAGACATCCAGCAATGGATATCTGTGGCTGGATGGATATCTATCTTGTGAGGTACCATCGATACTTTATGGCATAACTATTGGCACCACTTGCTGTTGTATTGACTCACCACTCCTACATTCAAATCCAAATCCTTACATACTACAGCTTTAAAGACAGTATTATCAGCATTTAAACTTCAGCTTTGCAAACAGAACTCGATGTCAGACGTACCCTTCTTCGCCGACAAAGGTGATGTAGAGTTTGTTCCTTTGGAGCTCTTTGCGTGAGTAGGCCATGACCTGGTTAAACGTGCCTTCTAATAGATGATCTCGCCGTACTATCAGTCTGGAACATACATCAACATCTCCAGCGTCGAACATATAGACTTTAACATAACATATCGATATCGGCTGTATTTATAATAATAGATCTACAATCCTGGGTTGTTTTTAGCGTTATTTGGTTGAGACTCACTTGATTTTCCCTGGTCCTTGTCCATAACCCTTGGCTTCCAGTTTCCTGTAGAAGTTACGAAGTTTGGCCTCAAAGTCTCTGCGATACGGAGCTGGAGCACGAGCTCTCTGGGTTCCTGTCAAACCCATCCATTAGAAACATCAGAAATGTGAAAAGAGGCGAATAATTTGCTTAGGAAATCAGTTCGCAAGTCTCTGATTTAATATAAAATGATCAATTCTATAGGAACATCAGCTCACCTGGAGAATTTTGCGGAGAGGAGCCCGGGGAGCAGCGGGGAGAGAAGGCGAAGCCGGAGTGAAACGTCGTGAGAGGAACGTAGGACATGATGTCCTCCTCGAACAAACTGAACACAAACACACAAACGTCAAACAGTCGGAACGACGGATTTTTTATGGATATTATAATTCATAAGAGCAAAATCGCAGTGTTTGTTTTTTGCTATTGTTCTGAATATGTATTTTAAGACGTTTCAGATTAAAGGTGGAAAATGGGCGGGGTTTAATCTTTAGGACCAGAACCCTGGAGGTGTGAGGTGAACATGCTGACCACTAAGCCACCGTGACCCCCCAATTGAATATCATGCAAAGCTACAACATGACGTACCTCAACAGCATGACAAAGTCGGCATCGCAGGACAGCTTTTCTAGTCTGGGTGTGCCTTCTGTACGGATATGGTGTACCTTTTCTCTAAAAAAACAACACACACACACACACACACACACACACACACACACACACACACACACTGAGCAAGATTTTCCTGCAGTTCTGCAGTACACTGATCAGAAGGTCAGAGGTCAGCTCCTACTTCAGCGAGTGGTTCCTGGCCAGGCTCGGCTGCCTCTCTTGGAGCACTTCGAAGATGTTGGGTTGCCGTAGAAACGCTACAATCTTATCATTGTATGCTGTTGGAGACACAAACAGTGTTTGATTAGACACGTTTATTCTATATCTGTTTTGTTTGCAATAAAAAAAAGAAATAGGTTTAGTATTTTTTTTCATAATACAAACTATTTCAGATTATTTTGATTTGTTAGGATCCCATATTATTTTGTGCAGATTTTCTGAAGCAGTTTGTAATTAAAACCTGCTCCTTATTGCTCCACTCACCCAGTGGCACCGGCTCCTGCTGGCTTTGGTTTCGGATGGCGGTTACCAAACTGTTACTCGGCCTCGCTAACAGAGACACCCCACGGGTGCGGGACACGTCGGATGCCTGTTAACGAAAGAAAAAACAACCTACTCATCGAATAAACGAATAAACAAAGCGTTCAACTATTATATATTTTTTTATTTCAATTAAGTAAAGAAGGAGCACACCGGAATTTTTCAAGTTAAAACAAAAATGCAGCTTGTCATGTTACCAAGAAAATGAAGTCCCCCTGAGTCCCTATTAAAGCCCCTGTGAATTAGCTGTTGCTATAGAAACGATAAAATATTAGAACGAGATCATTAACATAAACCTGTGATTCGACTTGAAACAGTTTCACTTAGGGAATGAATCCTATTCCGCACACACACACACACACACACACACACACACACACACACACACACACACACACACACACACACACACACACACACCTCTCCTGCACTGTAGCTGCGCAGTCTCTGCAGGTGTTGCCGGTGAGTGAGATGGTTGGGCAGCCTGCCGTTCTGCAGAGGGATTCTGGGGTCAATGAAGGTTGTAGCACGGCTGTTGTGATCCACAAAGAACGACTGCAGAGTCCAGGCGAGAGAGACAGAGAGAGAGAGAGAGAGAGAGAGAGAGAGAGAGAGAGAGAGAGAGAGAGAGAGAGAGAGAGAGAGAGCGAAAGAGAGAGAGAGAGATAGAGAGAAAGAGAGAGAGAGAGAAAGATAGAGAGACAGAGAAATAGAGAAAGATAGAGAGAGAGACAGAGAGAGAGAGAGAGTGAGAGAGAGAGACAGAGAGAGAGAAAGAGAGATAGAGAGATAGCAAAAAAGAGAGAGATCGACCGAAAAATAATTAGTATAGGAGATTAGGAGAATAGAGATAAAGAGATAGAAGTCATAGATAGAGAGGAAGAGAGAGAGAGAGACTCTCTCTCTTCCGTTGGCTCTCTCTAGAGCTCTCTCCTCTCTCTCGCTCTCTCCTCCTCTCTCGCTCTCTCGCAGCGCGTGCCCTCTCTCTCTACGCTCTCTCTCGCTATGCTCGCTCTCGTCTCTCTCCTCTCTCCTCTCGCATGCCTCTCTCTCTCCGCTCTCGTGCTCCTCTCTCTCATCTCGCTCTCGCTCGCTCCTCGCTCTCGCGCTCTCTCTGCCTCTCTCGCTCTCGCTCTCTCGCTCGCGTCTCTCTCCTCGCGCTCTCTCTCTCTCGCGCTCTGGCGCGTCGCTCTCGCTCTCTCGCTCTCTGCTCTCCGCCTCGCGCTCGCTCGCGCGCCTCGCGCCCGGCGTGCTTGTATTTTTTGTCCTTCACATCACACAGATTGGATCTGGCTCAAGTTGCACATTTTATTGCAAAATGTTTTATTTTCTTGCTACCTTTCCCTGAGGGTCAGTTTTAATCTCCCAGCCCCGGGGCAGCTCCATGTGGGAATCGGCGAAGCGGTTCAGGAATGATACGAGATCACGGTTGTGCTGGTAGCGCTCGAAGTTGCGCGCGTCCCTCCTGATCTTCAGGATCATGTGCTTCAGACATGAGCTGTTGGTGAACATGCGATACGCACCCTATCAGAGATGGAGAGTAAAAGCAAGACGCATGTTTTCAATCACACACACAATGGACAATAGGCCAAGATAATGTGACTGAATACGCTGAAAAAAAAATAAAGTTGCTAAATAAATTCCTTTCATTCCGCAGCACGACCCGAGAGTCATTTCATTGTCCTTACAGTACAGGGGCAGATGTATTTGATTACACTTAAACACCTGAAGTCAGCTTCTGCCTGTCGGGTTACATCCACACAATAACTCTGTGTGTGTGTGTGTGTGTGTGTGTGTGTGTGTGTGTGTGTGTGTGTGATAGAGAGAGAGAGCAAGTGAGAGAGAGAAAGAGAGAGCTTACATAGTTGGCATGGAGCACGGTGAAGAACTCCGGATGTGTGATGAACTTGACGGCTGGACACTGCAGCAGCAAGGTGATCTTCTGACAGTGATTTGGAGAGCAATGTGAGTCTCTCCTCGACTCTGAGAGACAGAGACACAATCAGAGAGGGAAGTGGGACGCTAAAACCGATTATAATTAACCGTATAACATTTAGCCGTGAATCATAAACGTGACATTATGTGTCGTATCATGCGGATCTTTTGTAGAATTTATAATATACATTTATAATAAAACGTCTTAACACTTAGTCTAGCATTAAAAGATTGTACTTAAATCCCCAGCTTAGTACTTATTTGTTTAAAGTGCTACGTTATCGGCTGATTAAAGGGTTAAATGTCTGCGTTTTTTAAGCGCTTACCGCTTGTCTGAGGCGGCGAGTCGGTCTCTGTGCTGCTAGTCCTCTCCAACCGAGAGGAAGGGTTCCCTCCTTCCTCTTCCCTCCTTTCCGTGGCCATGGTCCTCTGGATGGTCTGATATCTGAAACAGAGAACTGCTTAGTTTTGCAACATGGCTACATCCATTAAAGAAAAGAAGGTTTACAGGTTTTCTTTAATTAATATCTTTAATTAACATGAATCATTTTCTTAAAGAAAGCGCCTTGTCACATGCTCATAAACATGGTTTTCATAGAGAACTAGAAATCATCTGGACTTGTGAAGTGATCATTAGCTCCACATCACATCACCACGACTGACACCGGCCCTGTCCTGCTGAGATCTGTTAAGAAGCTCATTGTGTTTCTATTAAACATTTTCCTTCAGTCTTTTAAATCTTTATTTATTCTTAAGATATTCAAAACCTTTAATTTATCACTGTTAATGATTTATTCCTTCATGAAGTCTTTTCAGTCTTGTTTTTTTGTTTGTTTCCACCAGGTGGTGCAAAAGAGCCTGATTTCAATTCCAGGGCCTATTCATGTTTTCAGCAGGACATAATATAGAGAGATGGAGAAAAGAAGGAAAGCAGAGATCTTCAGTATCAGAAAGGAAACAAATCAGTGCTGCATGAGGCTGAATCAGGGGTAAGAGACGGCCCACACCGCTTTCACTTCCCCTCTGTAGGTCAGTGTGCACATCCGCAGACTGGATGATGCACTTTATATGGAATGATTCATCCTCTACAAATGGACCACTTTCCAAACGGTCCACAGAAATAGCTGTAGCTTTCTAAAAGCTCAGCCAAAAATAAAATGTCCAGTGTACATGCTTTAACAAAGATGAGAACAGGAGCTAACGTACTAATTTAATTTAATGTAAGTGTAACTGATAAAAAGTGTGCAGAGTTGTTCCATAACAAATAAAAACTGAATCTGCTACATCCTGTTTTTGATTATTTTCCTAAAACAGCAGTGTTATCAAGTGTGTTATTCCACACAGTGTAACAACACACACACACACACACACACACACACACACACACACACACACACACACACACACACACACACACACACACACACACACACCTCCTGTTGAGCTGCTCCATTTGCTGGATGGATCCAGACCTCCGCAATCCATCAGGCGTGGCTGCTGCTGTTGGTCTTTGCCACGTTGTTGTGCGGTTAATGTGGTCCACATAGAACACACGTCCATGACTGTCGATGCGTGCCTCCCAGTCTACACACACACACACACACACACACACACACACACACACACACACACACACACACACACACACACACACACACCAGAGAGAGATAAGCAGGCTGAGTGAGTTAAAAAAAAGCCATACTGAGATAATCCTCACAGCTTGGCTTAAAACACTGGCTTATGTGTAAAACCGAGATAAACTGAAATCTGATAAGCTGTGTGTGCAAAAATATGCCAATGCCAGTGGCTATTCCGTTAGTGTGTCGCAGTGAGTGGGTCGTCCAGAAGGGGCGCTCACTTGGAGGAAGGGGCTCATCGATGGTGGGATAGTGGTGGGGGTCTGGCCTCAGAGCAGGGAGTTGGCTTACTGGAGGGTGACTACATGGAAGAGGACACTCTCCTACACACACACACACACACACACACACACACACACACACACACACACACACACACACACACACACACACACACACACACACACACACAGAAACAGACACATGAAAAACAATATTAAAAAATAATTAGTTTAGTGGTGAACTGCCTGAAACTGGAGAACTGACACTGAAGATTCCTTGGTCCAATAACTTCACCACTTCAACAATTACTATATATTATAATTTTTCATTACGTTACACTCCACTTATTATTAGCCTTGGATCATGTAGCGCGACCATCATACAAGTCTGTTACTAAAGAATTTATAATGTAGTAGAATGAAGATGTAAATATAAGCGTGTGATTTAAATTACGGGGGCACGGTGGCTTAGTAGTTAGCATGTTCGCCTCACACCTCCAGGGTTGGGGGTTCGATTCCCACCTCCGCCTTGTGTGTGTGGAGTTTGCATGTTCTCCCCGTGCCTCGGGGGTTTCCTCCGGGTACTCCGGTTTCCTCCCCCGGTCCAAAGACATGCATGGTAGGTTGATTGGCATCTCTGGAAAATTGTCCGTAGTGTGTGAGTGTGTGTGTGTGTGTGTGTGTGAGTGAATGAGAGTGTGTGTGTGCCCTGTGATGGGTTGGCACTCCATCCAGGGTGTATCCTGCCTCGATGCCCGATGACGCCTGAGATAGGCACAGGCTCCCCGTGACCCGAGGTAGTTCGGATAAGCGGTAGAAAATGAATGAATGAATGAATGAATGATTTAAATTACAGCCAATGTTACTGTCAAGTAAAAGAATCAGCAATATGTTCACACTGCAGACAAATATTTGATGTCTGGCGAGACGCATTTTGACAACAGCATTTGCTTGTAATTAAAATTTTAGCAACTTTCCTACCGGGAGATTTTGATTCTTATGTACAACATGGATTTATAAAGAATGAATGATAAGAACATTAAATAAATATTTGGAGAATGACAGAATCGCTCATACTCACTCCTGTTGCTGGTCCCAGCTTCTGGGGACTCTCCATCACCCACAATGCCTTGTGGACTTTGCACATGAGTGTCAGGCACTTCCTCCCACCTTGTTCCATCTCTGGTTCGATGCCGCACCACCTGACAAGGCTCCACCTCTAAATCCAAGATGCCGTTCAGCCCGTCCATGTCGTCATCGTCTTCCTGTGAGGAGAACACGCTGCCCATGGTGCATCGTGCGCTGTCCAGAGATGCTGCACGCATTGCACCTGCTCCCCTCACCACCATGTGACTACAGCATGGCACTGGGCTAAGGTCAGTCTCGCCTTCGCTCTCACCTGGCGATCTTTGGCCTCTGACCTGACCCTCGGACCCCAGCACTTGTCCCTCTCCGTCTAGTATCTGCACGAGTTCGGAGAGACGCTGGTGTGAGCGGCTGCGAGGAAGGGAGCGACGCGGGCCATTGGGAGTCAGCGGCTCTGGTGCATCACCTTCTTCGTCTTGCTCTTCCTCTTCCTCTTCTTCTACTTCTTCTTCCTCTTCTTCTTCTGTTTTACAGCTTTCTGATTGGTTAGAAGGAAGGCTGTGGAGAAGGTGATGGAGACGAATGTAGTGTGACCGTGGGGTCTCGGGTTCCTCGCACGTCGAGGCAATTACCGTCTCCAGCTCACACACAGGCAGAGAGCATGGCCGATTTTTCCGCTTTGCGGGACCACGCATCCGGAGTGAGCAAACTTCTTCTTCTTCCTGATCGTCATCCTCTGCTTGAGCATAATCCTCAGGGGAGACATGGTTAGCTTCAGATCCTTCCAAAACATTCTCCATTTCTTCTGCCTCTACAGCACGGGCTGCTGTCGTCCCTTCTGTAATTTCTGAATCAAGTGGTTCCACGTGATTCGTCTCTTGACTATATCCTTCTCCCTGTACTCCTTGCTCCATCTGTTCCATAGCTGCCACATCTTGCTCACTCGCTCCATCCTGTTCAAAAATCTGGACCTCCACCTGACTTCCTTCATCTTGCTCAGGCACCAAAGCCTCCACTTCACTCTCTCCATCTTGCTCAGCTGCCACAGTCTCCACCTCTTGTTCACTGCTCTCTCCAGGGACAAATTCTGCCACCTGTCCCCCAAAGGTCTCCTGTATCTCTGTCCTTCCCTCGCCAGCCTCCAAAGGATCTACATCCATGGGAACTTCTACTGAGGCCATGTCTCCGTCTAAAGGCAGATCAGGAGCAGCCAGATCCAGGCTCATTGTGTCTTCGGCTTGAACCGGAGCAGAATGTCCTCCTGCCTCCAGTTCTCCTAGCACATGCTGCTCGGGTTCCTCTGGTTCCTCAGGCACTGTGGTACACTCAAGATCTGTGCTGAGTGACATGTCCTCATCATCTAGAGGAGGAAGGGAGCAGCATTAAAAAAAATAAAATACTATATCAGTTCAAAGCAGCAGAAATCCAGACTTGCCTATTGCCTGTAATTGAGATGAGGACGTAATTAGGACAAACCTGGATGAATGGAGGAAGTTATTTCAAACCGGAACTGCAATTGACCACTGACATGCTCCGTTGGCAATCTTCGACCCAAAGTGTAGCTGACGACTCGGTCACTGCGGACAGACAATAAAAGAGATATTTTTTATGAAAGTGTTGAGGTCAGAAAAGATACAGCTCCATCAACTAGATCAGCCTGAGTCGAATATGGGTGAAGTTATCCATAGTTATCCATCATTAAGGAAAATGCACTGGGGTCAAAAATAATGCAGCGGTAAGTAAGCAGCCACCTACCTATTATAAGACATGTAAAGTTTTGACTACATCCCGATTGTGGATACGGATGGTGTTGCCTTGTCACCTCATAGCTCCAGGGTCGCTAGTTTGATCCCTGGGTTTCCTTCACATGTGTGTTCTCTAGTTTCCTTCATATTAGTAAGAACATGCCAATAGTGGACACATGAACGTGTCCTGCAATGGCATCCCATTCCTTCTCAAGACCCTGACCAACAGGTAGTTACTGAAGATGAACAAATGAATTGCATTTGGAACCTGAGCCAAAAATGGCCACGGCAACAAACCGATTGTTCTTGTCAATACCAAGCCTGACGGCCAGATTCGGCCACGTTCAGATGAGTTCATTGCTGTCAGTCCATGGGTTTGAGCAGACAGATGAAGGTACAGTATAATGCTGAAACCGGGTCTTGTAGCCATGGTAGAATTTAGCATTAAGCCATATATAGGCAACTCATATACTGTATGATGCCTAAAACACAGATTACGATAGCATGCTTCTTAGCGACTTACCCGATCGCATGCTTCTCCAATAATCTCTGCACCGGCATGGACAGTTTACCCAGGAAGCGCTTTATGATGGGTCTGCTCTTGGCAAATTTATCCTTTACCTCAATCTCCAGCACATCCGTAGGTAAAGACACAAAACTAAACCTCTGTTGTTTAAGAGAGAGGGAGAGAAAGAGAAAGCAGGAGAGAGAGAGAGAGAGAGAGAGAGAGAGAGAGAGAGAGAGAGAGAGAGAGAGAGAGACTGGTGATAAAATCAGGACCAATTTAATGCTAATCACAGTAATAACTCTCACACAGTGTGACGATAACACAGTAATGTATTTTCTCCTAATGTATATATGTGCCAAAATTAACTACACTCTTAAGGAACATAAAAACAGTACATAAAAACAAAATGTCCCGTTTTCCTGGAAAAGAAATATCAAGCTGCATAAAGTCCCATTTCCAACTTTCAACACATGGCTGCACAGATTAGGTACCGGCTATAAAATGACATAAGCCCATTAAAACACTTAGAATTAGGACCATAACAAAAAGATAAAATTAATATCATCAGCTTGACTCATAGGTCTGGAGCCAGATGGTTCCGGCCCTGGTATTAGCTCCACCCTCTTTCATAAATGAGCTCTGGAAAAGAGCTCCAGCTCTCTTTTCCAGCAGAAAGCACCAAACATTTGCACATGGCCGCTTTAAAATGAATGAGGAGGAAAACAGAAAAATTGTTATAACCACGATGCCACGTCTCGGTGCGGACGAACCTCTAGCTATGTTATCGGCTCCCTTTCTGTAGGGTGTCTTGGAATATGTTGAAAGATCAAAACAGCACAAAATCGCCGTAAGCCTGTCATCAGCAGGGGCAATTATTTACTTATTTATTTTATGGTTTGCTCTATTTGTGCCAGACAATGCTCTGGCATCTGGCCAACTAGCAAGAGGGTGGATTTCTTAGGGAGATGGAACGACAGCACGGGGAGGAGGGACGCAAGCAAGAAGGGGAATCAGTGAAACAGAACAAATGTGCAACGTGCTCCTAATAGGAGGAGCAGAAATAAGAGCTCTGGGGGAAGAGAATGAGAGAGAGAGAGAGAGAGAGAGAGAGAGAGAGAGAGAGAGAGAGAGAGAGAGAGAGACAGAGAGAGAGAGACAGAGCAAAGAACGAGAAAAGGACCATTATTGAAAACACTGAAAACACAAGACTGTAGAAGTGCCTTTTGCCTATGTGTCTCTGTGTAGTACATGAAGAAAAGCCTTCTGTGTGTTTATGTGTGTTTGTCCGTGGGCAAGGTCCTATCTAATCCCTAGCTGCTATGGTTGTGATGCATCTGCACAGGAATCGCTGGGTCTGTGGGAATGGCACAGATTGTGAAACAGGAGATGAGCAGAGAGAGGAGAGAGAGAGAGAGAGAGCTTTTAACCCTGGCACAGTATCTCCAGCACCACACACGCCACACTTATGCTTGCTTTAACCTCACTCTGAAGCAGTTACAAGCTTTCCAATTGATTTATTCACATATTCATATCCCAGATATATATTTATTAGTTATATATATTATATATATAAGTTAATTTCCTCATCATGTAATGTTTTGTAATTATGTAATGTCAGCCCAGTGACTGAGAAGTGACAGTAAGTGTTGCTGCACTAAACCCAGAGTGTCGATATCGGTGTCAGTTCCTTCATCCTTACATCCCTTTTTCCTCACCGAGGAACAAGATTGGATGCAAAAAAAAAAAGGCAGAAGGAAATGACAAAGCACTACTGCAGCCGGTATACAGCTAAGCAAAGGCTAAAAATGCTAAGCAAAGGCTAAGAACTGAGCTCTGACGTACAATCTGTATCTGAAGGAACAAGGACTACGCTACCCAGGAAGCTTCTGTCATCTCTGTCTTCCCTTCGGAGTCTTCATAGAGGAGACGCCATGTTAGTGCCTCATCCTCTGCTTTCTGATCTACTGTATGCTTGACCTCCTGACCAGCGTGTAACAGTATCAAAAGCACAGACATCATCATCATCATCGTCATCATCGTTTACTTCTATTTAAACATGGACATCGAGAAGATCTGTATGCTATATGTATGCATGTGTTTCTTGCGTTTAACCGTGAGAGAGGGTGAAAAAAGAGGCACAGCTGGAGAGACCATGAGCAGGAGGGAGGTTGAGCTGTGGGTGAGGTTCTTGCACTCCAAGGCAAACAGCAATAACCCGCCTCAATCTTTTTTCCTTTCAGAAAAAGATGAAAAGGAGATGATTTCCCCCTCCTTTGAAACCCTGTCTCACTCCTCTCTACCCATCTTCCCTAATTTCCTCGTCTCTCCGTGTCGACCTACTTTCCCTCCTCCCCCGCAGGGCCAGCTCTCTCAGGGCATCGGGTGCTTCAATCGCTCCAATCACGTGACGATCCCTCTCATCTAAAGCTCTGACTGAAAGCCACCAATCATTTTTACAGTCGGAGATGATGACAATCGATAATGTATCTGTGTATTTAATATGATAGGGTAGTTAGTGTTGGTGTCTATCTGGACATTTTTAAAACAGTTTTCTTTACAAATTCACTCCAACTCTCTGAGACGCCGCAAGCAGGGTGGCTTCCTCCGAGACATCCGGAGGAATATCCTTTCAGATCCTTTCGATCTGCTTTTCATACAGCGCCATCGAGCAGCTGAACGCACTCGGAAACAAGTGCTCACTTCACAGCGTAAAACGGCATCTTTTTACCCCTCCAGAAAGAATAAAAGGAAGTGATTTCCCCCTTCACACACTCCCATCTGTATATCTTCCACTCTGACCTATTTTCCCCTTAGACAAGAGCTAACAGATGCCTGGCTAGCGTCTCTCTCTGACACACAGAAGAGAAAAAAAAAACAACCCGCCATCCTTCCTACTCACAGAACAGGGCCAATTATGCTCTCTGGGTTGCCTGAGATATTAAAATAAAACTTTAATCATTCTCATGCAAACTACAGGCACGGCTAATAAGCCCGACATCATTACTTATATTTTATT
The DNA here is from genome assembly GCF_022655615.1 of Tachysurus fulvidraco. Taxonomy (NCBI): domain Eukaryota; kingdom Metazoa; phylum Chordata; class Actinopteri; order Siluriformes; family Bagridae; genus Tachysurus; species Tachysurus fulvidraco. The sequence continues at coordinate 3,337,660 of NC_062539.1, forward strand.
AGCAAAAAAAAAATCATTCAAGTAGGAAAAAAAGACCAAGGTCAAAATCCCAGAGCGGTTCCTTTCAGACTCGCATTATGATAAGACTAAAAAAATCTACACAGTGTTTGCATTTGTGTACTTAAATTTATGATTTATAATCTCTTTTTACTGCTGGTTTTTTGTTTATGTGAGTGTCTTTGTCATGTCTCACTCCATAGTGCTTTAACAATTTATAGTGTTTCAGAAGTATTTATGCTTCACTAGCCTACGAGGGACAAAGGAAATGATATCAAACCCCTTTCTGCTCGCTGAAACGCCCCGAGTGCTTGTTCAGAAGCAGCTACGGTATGGAGGCATTATCTTCCATCACATTTATAAACGTTCTCACTTACACAATAGCAGCTACACACTACACATGGGTCGATTTCATCACCAGCCTCACAATATCTTTAAAGGTGAAATATATTAAATCGAGTGCATAAATATAAACGTATGACGTTGCTTGCAGCCGGGACTACAGTCAGAATAGGGAATTCAACACCACTGTGGTATAATAGCATGTAAATAATTAATAAACCATGATTCAGATCACTGGCACTAATGAATTACTACATTTATTTGGAGAGAAGTGAACGGGAAAGGCAAAGGGAAGGGTTAGAATGGTGAGAGAAGGACACGTGCAACTTTTACAGGTGGAGGTGTAACAGGAGAACAGGAGCATATACATACATGTGTATGTGTTTGTGAGTACTGTGAAGAGTTATGTCATATCTCCTCACCTCTCTTTGCCACATGGGGTTGACGGTGTTGCAGACAATGCCCGATCTTTTCTCCTGGCCATGGTGAGGTAGAGCAGGGAAGATGCTGTGTTTGCCCGGGTGGATTGCGATCTTCAGGTAGGGGTCCGGGTTAAAGAACATGCCCTTCTTTAAGCCTGTTGCCTGGAAATCTGAGCACACACACACACAAGCACTTGACACTAAAGGTCTTCACGGGTCCACTTAGATCCGAAAACCCGAGGTCCGACCCGAGATCCGAGCGGGTTCGGGTTTAAAAGTTTGACGTGTGCCTCGGACACGGGTCGGGTATAATAATAGTGGCATCGGGTCTCGGGTCATTTAAAATGAATGTGTTTTTACCGAACGGACCCGAGAAGACCCGAACTACTTTATCTCGTGTGTGTGCATCGACTCGAGTCCTTTTCCATCCTCTCCTCGGTTTGCCAAGACCGCTTGCGACATGTGGCTTGCGACATGTGGCTGGCGACGTGTGGCTGGCGGTAAGCTAATTTTCGTTGAAACAGACCTGTCAATCAATTTTGAATCCCCGATGTAGCGGTTACTTTAGTGTAGAGTTACGCAACACTCAGGTCCAGTCGGGTTAAAAAAAAATGCCAACGAGTCGGGTCGGACTCGGGTCTGATTTTTTCGGGTTTGTCTCGGGTCGGGTCTTTCTTAAAAAAAAAAATTATGCACGTCGGGTTCGGGTAAAAAGTGATTCGGGTCACTTCGAGTCGGGTTACATTTCTTTAGACCTGAGAAGACCTCTAGTTGACACAAAAAATACTAAGACTCAAGTGACTTCTTCACTCAGAGGTTAAGCGAGTTGTCTCTTCTTGGTTCAGAGTAACTCACGGCTGCCGGTAACGGAGCGAGTGTTTACGCGAACGTGTTTACGTTGCTCTTCTCCTGAGGGAAGCCGTGGCATGTTAGGATTTGTAAGTGAAAGATTGCGGTGGTGATCGATAACAAGTGTCCCAGAGGAGTGGCTAAAAATAGAGGCGGACTGAAAATTTATCTAACCTAATTACTCTCTGCTAATTGGAAAATCGTGCTCATGGCAGTTGCTACGGTAACTACGCATGCAGACATGTACCTGACAGAGAGAAGCTGATGAGTCTTCGGCTGCCCTGACTCTGAGGTACGTCGTCTACGGCAACCGGCTTGAACACCTAAGCGAGGGAGGGAGAGACAGAGTGAAAGTGAGTGAGACGGAAACAATGAGTGGGTGAGAAGACATCGAGAGAGAGAGAGAGAGAGAGAGAGAGAGAGAGAGAGAGAGAGAGAGAGAGAGAGAGAGAGAGAAACAGAGAGATAGTGTGTGTGTGTGAAACAGAGAGATAAGGACAGCATTATCAAGTGAGCTCACCACAGACAGAGAGAGGGAGAGATTTAAGCAAAACCCCCTCACCCTACATGTGCTTACACACACACACACACACACACACACACACACACACACACACACACACACACACACACACACACATTCTGCAGAATCTGCAGTCAAACCCACAGTACAATCAGATCAGCTTTACATTCATACCCATACCAGAAAATAAACAAACCTCTTGACCAGCAACATCCTGTGTTGCTTCTAGTTTCTAGGTTTATTCATCACTCCAAATCAACTCTTATTGCACCTCCTAGAACCCAAATTATTACTACGGATCAACCTGGACACTCTCAGAAAGACCGACATACAAGGACTCTTCTGCAATTGGGTAAGAGTTGAGTCTAAAGGAATGATAAACCACAGGTGCCTGTGTTTGAGATAATGTTAATAGCTTCTGATGATCTGTGTGTACACAAGCCAGAGGCCCAATCTTCACTCCGAAGGTGACTGATAATATTGACTAATGCAGACATTGTGAAAAAAAGTGCATGTTAACTGAAGATTGTTATCATTTTCAGATTAAAATCAGCAACATTGATGATGATGATGATGATGATGATGATGATGATGATGATGATGTCTGTACTGCAAGCTGATTATTGTAAGTTTGGTCATCTGTGCTTTGAAGAACATGTTGTAAAAAAATCTTAGTAGAAATAATTAAAGTATTATTCCTTACAATACTATAACCAAAGTAAAGTATTAGGCCTTGCAAAATATTACAATTGCTGTCATAAGACATATGTAGGCGATGTTGTAGGTCAAAGATGTTTATTGTAATCATAAACTTAGTAAAAGTAACCAGATTCGGGGCTGTCAGGCCTCGTCAGTCTGAGCGCATTTGTAATAACAAATACAAACTTGTTATGTAGAATGGAAAAGACCATGGTTCCCAGACCTTAGCTCATAAATTGTTATGGAAAATGAAGAAGACCAGGGTTCTCAGACCTTAGCTCATAGAGATAACTTGTTATGTAGAATGAAAAACACATTGGTTCACAGACCTAGGCCCTGAGAACTAAGGGGAGGAAAATCCATAAATGGGCATGTGGGGAAAAGGTAATGGGAAATAAGGGGAAATTAGGTCAGTGTATTTACAAAACATAGGAGGTGATGCCGATAAATAAGGTGATATTGCACCTGGGACTCCAAGAAATACTGGGAACCAAAGAGGAGGCTAGGAGCACCAGGGTATATATTGAGAAGATTGGGGGTGAAGGTGTGTGTGTCAAATTCTTCTGGCCAGATGAAGGAGGCAGCCCCTGTGTGCGCGTGCGCATGTGTGTGTGTGTTTGCGTGTGTTGTGTGTGTGCGTGTGTGGTGTGTGTGTGTGCGTGTGTGTTATGTGTGTGTGTGTGTGTATGTGTGTGTGATGTGTGTGCGTGTGTGGTGTGTGTGTGGTGTGTGTGCGTGTTTTTTATTTTTGCAAGAACGTTCTTGTTTTTCTTGATTGATTTTTGCATGACAAGCTCTTTTTGGGGGTTTTCATTTGTTACTTTCAATTTGGCAATTTCTCTTAAAAGATTGTTGGCTGATTGACCACAATAAAGAAGTTTGCTCATTCTCATCCAGGTCTGAGGAGTTTTCTCAGTGTTTTTTGTAGTAATTATAGAATTAACAGTTAAGTCTAACTAAAACAGTCTTTAGTAACCAAAAAGTCTAAGTGTGGAGATCACCCTGTGATGTGTCGACTTGGAGACCGGCTCTGAGTTACGACAAACACACTACACACACTCACCGGCGCTGAAGGGTTCCTCACGGTCACACTAGGCGTCGTAGCCCTCAAGGCACCGCTCACCCCATGGTAGTACTTAAAGCAAACCTTCGTCTCGGCTGAGAAGGAAAGGAGGAGAAGAGGTTAACATTATCCACCCACTGTGTTCAAATCTTATCCAAGTTACCGTGTGGTGAAGCTTTGCTGGATTCAGCTTCCTAATAAAGTATTTATTAATACTGTAAGTCATGGCCATAATTAACCGAATGCATAATGTATTATGTTAATACTTAACTGTTACCATTATGGATCGCTTTTAACCTATATGCTTCATTACTTCCTGATGCGCACACAATTAAATACATTTCGAAAGCTTTACAAGCTTCTAAGCTTAAATGCTAGTTTTTAATTAATAATACATGCTAAATTATGGACCTTTTAGCAAAGCGCTACTATTTTAAACATCTATAGTGAATCCCCTATAGCTTTAAAGGGACAAGGATACAAAAAGATAATAATTTAGAAAAAATTCTCATTAACACACTATGGCTTTGTACTTTCCCGTTAAATATCTTAAACAATTAAGAAAAACAACAAAAATATTTTAATAGCATTCAACAAAATGCAGACGACGGTCCGGTTATATTACAAAGTGCTGAGTGTTGTGGCTAAAATTAGCTATGCTACTGACAAACACACACACACACACACACACACACACACACACACACACACACACACACACACACACACACACACACACACACATTACTAAGATTACGTTACAGCTTCATTAATTCTGCACTGCTAAAGACAGTGGCAGCAGCAGCACCACTTCCCACTTCCTGTTAGCAACATGGCTGATTGATAGGACAATGGCAGGGAGCATGTGGTCAATATCCTCTCTCTTTCTCTGTCTCTGTCCCTCTCTCTATGTATGTGTGTAAACCTTTACCTACTTTACACAGTTACTCAGAAGAAATCAGAGCACTAGAGGAGATTCAGAGCTCTGAGAGCGTTTCCCCTCGAGCTCAATGTGAACTCCTGCATTACAGGAATAGTAATCAGCTAACCAGCTATTCTCTCACATAGCAGTAATACAGCAGTGTGTTACGACAGACAGAGCTGTGCACTTTCACGCTTTCTCCGCAATGTGCCATATGGGGGGGATAAATCACTGTCGTAGCGCTAAAGCAGCTGCTGTGACGGCCTGTTTTTCTGCAGCGTCATACTGATGCTAGCACACCGCAGCTAACGCCCAACCACCATTATTACTGGTGGCATAATTTATTTAAGGGGATTCAAACGATTATACACTACACATTACTGAGACAAAAAAAAAAACGCAGACACAAATCAGTCAATTTGTTTAGGACATCGAGACGTAAATATTTATTGACGATCGTGTCAAGCTACGTGGTTCATTTTAGCTGACTTTCATAAGAAGTGAATATGATTGCTATTTAAAAAAAAAAAATAAATAATTAAATTCCTCTCAGAATTTAGAGACTGGGACTGGGACTATTCCCTGCCAGAGCACTGGTGGGCGCTGTGGGCGGTGTGTTGTCCTTATCGTCACGTGGTTATATCTTGTGTGAGTTCATTTGTTTCACATTAATCCTAAATGTGGTTTGTTTTTTATACTCTTCTTCGTGTGTTGATTGTTTGTCAAGTCATTGTTCACAACGTGCGCTACGTTTGCTGTTGTGTGCTGTCGTGTTTATGTTCTGTTTCCATGTTTAAATAACCTTGTTTTTGTCTTAGTCTGCCATTGCCAACGTGACAGATAGCTAGCTTAAGTTAATGCTGAATCTTTATGAATGAGACTAAAATTATTTCTGAAATTTTGTAATCGTGTTTTTGTTTTTTATTGTCACAAAACATAGCTTAGGTTGGACAGCTAGTCATTGTGTGGATTAATATGACGAACATTTTAATAATAAGACTTTCAGAAATCCTGTCAAGACTCCTTACATTAGCAAGGACAACAAAATATACATAAATTATTTATTTTCTAATTCCGATATTTGTTTAATTAGCTCATGTTAGCTAGCATTCGAAAGAATATTCTTTCAGAAATAATATCAGGTTAGCTCATGTTAGCTATGTTGTCAGTGGAGATTATGAAAGGTTTTCAGATATTCTGTGAGACTAGAGATTATTTTCTACCTTGTTCAGACAGACTATGAAGCTTTAGAAATATCACTTAGAAATACTCTCAGAAAGTTAGCCAGCTAGTCAGAACTAGCAGTTATAGTAAAAGTTAATAAACATGACATATGTAGATACACTCAGAAATCCTGTCAGCAATATAGTTTATTACAGTTATTATAAAGTTATTACAATTTATTACATAAAGGTTCTTTTTAGGGGAATTCAGAGGAGCATTAGCTAGCTTTAGAAAATGACCAATGTTAAAATGGCGTAGAAAATCATCTTATAAATTCTGATTCTGATAAGTTTTCGATTCGTTGTTAGGTTTCTGAGAAACATTTTAATATGATTTTAAAAATTCCCTTAGAAATTCTGGCACCGTAGCTCATTCATGCGTATATAATAATTCTAACATCATGGACTGGAGTCCCATTGAGGTGTATTTCTGCTTCATGCTCAGTATTCCTAGAACAGACTCCGGATCCATCTCCAGGATAAACGTCGACTGTGAATGAATGTATGAATTTCAAACGCTTTTTTGTTTCTACTCAAAGATACCCACAGAGACTGAACAGTGAAAAAAAAACCACCAACATTTATGTCTACAGCCTTAAAAGCACTCCTTCGCAGAGCCGCTCCCGGTACACGAGAATGCGTGTACGAGAATGAAATGAAATGTAAGCCTCAGTCACATTTTAAGTGTATTACATCGCTCGGTACTCAGAGTCGACTTCTCAGCGCAAGCTGTGTGAGTGGACATCGTGTGTTTGTTACCATGGCAGCTATGAAGAACATAGCAAGGTCCTGCTGTCTTTATGCTCGCGTAATAGCGTATCGAAATCAAATGCTTATCAGCCTTACACAGGCCTGCACGTCACCTCGATGATGTTTAAAGGCCCTCATAAACTGATTGCATGCAAATTATTCGGTTGTGGAGATTGCAGAATGAAATATAATGACCTGGTAACAAATCAGTGCAAATTGTAATGCAGGAACATGATGGGTTAATCAAACCAAGACTCAAAAGTAGGCCTGAAAAAAGTCTGTGTATGTGTGTGTGCATGTGTGTAACAAATTACGTTCAACAAAGTAGGAATTGGCCTCAATCTTCCACACAATCTGGCCTTTGTGAGAGCCATTCACCCCGCGGTTCTTATAGTCCAGAAAGTTCTCCGATAGCACCTCATCTGAAAAAGGAGAACAGAACCTCTGAGATTAACCCAATGATGCAATGACTGCAAGTTTTTCAGCAAACAATACTATTTTCTTTATAAAACAGCCAGTCTCACTGGTCTGTGTTGGTTCAAGAAACCGTGAGACAGTGTGATAGAAATGTGATTGATTAAAGCGATTTACATCGCTATATAAGAGAGAGAGGAACAGAGAGAGAAAGAGATAGAGAAAGAGAGTGGACAGATTTACTCTCCCTTATAGACAGACAGATTTCTTTAGATCACTAGATTTCGTATCACTTACCGATGAGATACATTCCAATCCAGTCTCCGGCATCCACCTCTTCCTTGATGTCCCAGGTGAGCGTGATGTCTGGCGACTGGCCGATGGCGTAGTGGGAGCTGCTGGCAGTCAGCGTGGAGCGGCAGTGTGATGTCACCAGGTCCGTATCGCTGGTGGAACGTGGCAGAGCAGCCGCCAGTTCCTCAGACTCGCCGTTCTGGGAAAAGTCCACGCTGGGAAAGTGCTCCGGGTTGAAGCTGTGCCGGATAGGGTCTTTGCTCCGGCGCCGGGCCTGGGACGAGCGAGATGGTGAGGCCATGGCCGCCAGCCCGAGAAAGCGGTTCTGGTACAAGTTCTAATAAGATAAAAGATAAAAGTAGTAAGATTAGTTCCTGGTACTATTACAATTAATTTAAGAAGTCCAAATATAAATGGTGCAGAGGAAGCAAAACTAGACTTTGGGGAAGCAGCAGATATGAAACAGGAAGGTTAGAAAAATATAAAAAAGCGGAAGGCTAGTGTTACAGATTTCATCTTCGGATTGTGATACGATCCTCTCTTTGCCCCTTTAACCTTATTGGATTGTTGCTTCATTGTGTAGCAACTCTTTTCCGATTTCTGTGATTTTGTCTTTTCTCACATTGTCCACCTGAGAATATGTAAAACTAATAGGTCTAATAAAGGCCCACGTTATTCTAATGCGCTCAATATCTCCTGTTAATATACGTGCTGGTCCTGGAACTCAAATATCTCTTTATCCGCTGTGGAGGTTCGCCTGTTCCTTCAGCAAAGCTACTGACTGAATCCATAATGACTTTGATTTGGAAATATCTTCAAGCGCAGTAATCAGGCAAAGAGCTGAAGAAGTTTTTTTAGGCAGTTTTTCTCATATCATCATGTTTTTCTTTAAAAAGAAAAACTTCAGGTATTTACGTTCATCGCGGTTAATGGGGACCGAAACCCCGATAGGTGAAAATCTGCAAAGTAGGATTGGCCCTAAGTTTGACCTTTTCACTGATGGTCATCATCTTCCTCTTCCTCTTGGACTTACTAGAGGAATCTTTCGCAGGGGCACGGGGCTTAGGAGGCATCGTAAGGGCTTAACGAGAAGTTAATTTCGAACACAATACGCGAGACACAGTTGACAGTGTGAACGAGAGTGGCGAGATACAACAAGGGAAGAAGCTGTTAGAGGATGCGATGATGCGCAGCCAATCAGCTCAGATCTCGCGCCGGGAACCAATCATGTGCCTTGTCTGAGTGCCCGTGGGTGTGTACAAAGCCTCTGAGAGAGTTTCTCTCTTTGTCTGGGATCCTGGGAAACCGTTTTTATTTTAATTTTTCGATGAATATTTTTGAAAAATCAGCGATGCACTGAGGACGCGAAACTTGAACCGCGAAGTGGTGAGGGATTACTGTATATCTATATACTCGAGTAAATATTACCCTCATAACTATATGGTCATCGAGAGACGAACGCTCTCAAATAGGGGGCAAAGAAAATCATGCCAATCCCCTCTAGAGAAGAGTGCTGCTTAACTGCAGTCAGACATAACACAAAGGAAAGACCATAAAGGGGAGGGAGCGAGGGACCAGTCTGCGTTTTGCGCTGCATCAAGCATCCACTAAAACACACACTCTTTCAATCCACATGCTTCTGGAGACCTTTAAATAGCTGTCCTACTCTTTCTTCTATTCATCCGTCTGTCTCAGGAAGCAGATTTCAGATTCGTCTGTCCACTCTGCTGAGAAAAAAAATGTGTGTGTGTGTGTGTGTGTGCCACAGTCTGCCTTTCTGTCTTCATGGCTCTGTATTGTGTTGTGTAAACTGCCTGCTCTGTACAGTATATGTCAACACTATTTCTCTCCTCGTGTTCTTGTCTTCAGCTGCTCCGGAGTAAACCATCTTCTTCTCCTTCTGTGGCTTCGTTTCTTTGTCCCCGTGCTGCCAATCTGACTCGCGTTTTTTAAGGAATATTTCTCTTAGCAATGCAGAGTGCAAAGAAAAATCAATGAATGACAGAAGATGCTAAGTAGCAGTCAGCGTCCCCATGGTGCATCACACATTAGCACGTCTTATTAGTCATTTTTCTTATGGGCTTGGCAAACTCACGTCCTTGTATCTGGCACAGGGAAGAAGAAGAAGATAAAGAGGCTGAGGAAAACACGGCTTTTCATTGTGCAGCCTGCAGAATGAGTATGTGTAGGGGTGTACAGTGATGACTCAACATGAAGCAAGCCCTTGCCAATCCTTTACCTCCTTACAAAGCGCTTAAAAAAAACATCTTCTTAAAGAGAGCACGCTCTTTGGATAAAAGGTTCTCAAAGTGCTTCTAGTGGTCTTTGAAATCCTAAACGGCTCAGTCGAATATGTTTCGTCACATTCGCAGAAGAATAAATCGATCTCGCTGGTCTTTACACTTAAAATAACACGAGTACAATTTTCATGCTAATGAGATCGTCATATCGGTTTAGTACCATCTGACCTTTCTATATTAAAACACTTTTTTTTTCTATACGTTCCCTGTGCAAGAACCCGTGTGGGTTTACCAGCCAAGGGTTTTCACCGTGCGATTGCCAAAAAGTCGTCTGCAGCCAGAGTGTGATGAAGGGGAGATAATGCAATAGCTGCAGGGATGGAGCACGCGAGCTGGGACCTCGACCAGCACTGATAGGAATGTCGCACTATAGGCTTAGGGCCAATTTGAATACACACGTGATACTTTAATGCTGCCAATACCCACATGCGTATGGATAAGCAAATAGTAATAAATTCAGAGGAAATTTCAGAGTCCTTTCATTCTATCGAGTTTCTGCAGGTTTACTAACTTCTTTTAATTTTGTAAAAAAAAAAATGATTTTACTCAGAAGAAGAATACGAAAAATAGCAGGTAGCTAAAATTGTTTTAGCTATAAGAAGTCTCAGACTGTTACACTACCCCCGATCCAAATGTGACCCATCTCTGTTTATTCATATGCTAATAGTAACTAGCCAACTGCTAAACTCGCTAGCCGTTTATTTATGCATCCAGAAAAAATAAAACAGCTCAAATCTACATGAATAAAGAGACCTATTTTTTTAAATGACCTTTAAAACACACACACACACACACACACACACACACACACACACACACACACGCGCACACACACACACACACACACACACACACACACACACACACACACACACACACACACACACACACACACAAATAATTTACAGATTGCAGTAAATGCATGTTTCTCCATAACTAACAAAGCAAAGCTTTATATGAAGCTGTGTAAATGTGTGAACGGACGAATCTGATTGGCTACGTGTTTCCCAGTAACAGCTTAAATCGGTGCTGTGATTGGCTGTTTCTACTCTCTGTTTCACTTAATTCTGGTGCATCTAACAATAAATAAATAAATAAATAAATAACAAATCAAGATAAGAAATCTAAAATATATCTGATGTATACAGTACGGTGGTTATAAATATACAATATATTTATGTGTCGAAACCACCAGAGAAAGTGGGACACTGTAGAGACTCGAGAAGGTGACACATTGCAGCGAACAGCAGGCAGAGGATGAGATGAGGTGGGGGTTATAGCAGTGTCCATAACACTGCTCCGAGTCAGCAACACTACCAGCAGGACATCAAACACACACGTCATGGGTAAGACTGAGATCAGCAGACCATGTGGGTGAGAAAAGCACCAAAGAAATAGCGAGCACTTTATTACAGATAGAAAGATATTGATATTGATTAGTATGCTGTCAGAACTGAGAATTAATTTTCATAATAGTGTGCTGATATACAGCAATCCTGTTCAGCTTGTGTTTTGTGTACAGTATTTCCGTCGTAGACTTCTTCCTGACAAGATTTTATTGCGCGTGACAGACAATTTAACATGCGCTCGCTCAGAATAATCGCATCGTTACTGCCAAGAGTTAAATTTGTCAGCAGCCGCTAACCAGAGTTCCATTACTGGGTCAGTCTGGCTTGAATTCATTATCCTTTATAAACATTTCTGGCTACAAGCTTCAGAATGTCCTCACGTCCATACACTAGTGTCCTGTTGGCCTTCCTGAAGGCTTGAACCCTAGCGTTGCTAAATATCTGTCTTACATACAGTAGGACATAGGAACAGCTTCTTCCCTCAGGCAATCCATCGGATGGACACTTAACATACACAAAACAACTCTATTCTTACTTTGTTCACACATACTTCTTATTTCTATTTCAATTTGCACATTTTTTCACTGTACATACAACACAACTGCTGTAATGATGCGTCGTGAGACGGAGGATCCATCTGCACGCTTTATTGAAAACTCGTAGTACAACAGGCTAGGGGCAGGTTCAGCAAACGCAACAACGTAGGAGAGGCAGAAATCAGAAACAGTAATACGGGCAGAAGGTCAGGGCAGGCGGCAGGCAATCGTGAAACAGAGCAAAACAGAACAGAGTCAAAAACCAGGAAGACACAGGGAAACAAATCGAGACTTCGCACTGGGGTAAAGTTCAAGTTCAAGTTTTATAGAAAACGGGTAACTGGCCGCAGGTGGCAGTGTAATCAGGACCGGAGAGGGAATTATGGGAGATGCAGTCCGGATGCATCAGTACTCCGGTGAAGGTTCTCTTTGGTGGTGGTCAGAGTACGAGGCAGGTGATAAACTGCCTTTATCCACTGTACATACAACTGCCTTTAATTTTTCCACTGTTCATACAACTGCCTTTAATTTTTCCACTTTACATACAACTGCCTCTAATTTTTCCACTGTTCATACAACTGCCTTTAATTTTTCCACTGTTCATAGAACTGCCTTTAATTTTTCCACTGTACATACAACTGCCTTTAATTTTTCCACTGTACATACAACTGCCTCTAATTTTTTCACCGTTCATACAACTGCCTTTCATTTATCCACTGTACATCCAACTGCCTTTATTATATGTGTCATGTCTTATCAATGTCATTCTGTTTACACTGTGGAGCTTCTGCACTAGAACCAATTCCTCGTATGTGAAAACATACTTGGCAATAAAGATCATTCTGATTCTGATTCTGATTTTCGTTACGTCTTACCATTAATAGTCAGCGTCTGCCAAAACCAACACACGCAATAAACGTTAATGTAAATTCTGAATAGTGCAGATTGCACACATCACACATTGTGTCCCATATTTACACTTTTTTTATACATCTATTCCATTTCCAGTTTCCCACATTTAGCTGTAGCGTTCTCTATTCCAACGTGGGCGGTTTGTGTGTACAAGGGTAATAGAGGCTTTACGAACATGCCTCACAATCACACCAGGCTCTGATAAATTAATTATGCTCATTCAGCATCCAGGAGCAGACTGCGTAAAGCCTCACTTAACACACTCGCATGTTTCCTGTCGCAAGGGTTCATTACTCGTATAGACACAGAGGGTGAAGGGAGCTGGAACGCGGCCTGCTGGGAGCTCGTCGCTGGGGTATTCAGGAATCTTAGTATAACTGCAGGGCTGTTGAGTGAGATTTGTATTACTCTTCTTCTCAAAATGGAAAAAGACTAAAGAGATCTTAAGAAATCCAAGCAGCAGACACACCTACTATGAGATCAACTGATGAACAGGTGGAACCAGAAGTGGCTTCTGATTGGCTAGATGGAGATACTGTACTGCACCGTCTCCTTGCTCGAGTCTCATCATCCAGAGGTCTTCAATAACACCAATTAAAATCACAGCAAATTAATTCTTTAAATTTTTTCTGCATATATATATAACAAATTTACAAGCCATACTGTTTCCAACCTTCTATTTTTTTTTACCTATCCCGATGCATCCAGCTCCAGTTGTGTTCCGTGTCATAAAGGTTTCGGACCTTCAGTAAGATGAGGCTGACCCTGTGAGGATCCTGAAGCACCTAGAGATGTACCAGCTCCAGTTGGACTCTGCTTCATGAGGATTTCAAACATGCTAGGAGAAGATGCTAACTCCATGTGGTCTTTGAGGACAACAACCTCCTCATCAATACACAATTGTCAGACTGTATATTTATATTCACATCCCCCAGTGTCACCCAAATGAGGATGAGGTTCCCTTTTGAGTCTGGTTAGTCTCAAGGTTTCTTCCTCTGCCATCTAAGGGAGTTTTTCCTCACCACAGTCACCTCAGGCTTATTTATTGGGGATAAACACAAACACATTAAATATAAGTCTACAATTCATCTTGTATAATATTAAATTATTTTCCCCACAATTCTAACTACTATTTGTAAACTTTGAATCATTTAAGGGGGCACGGCGGCTTAGTGGTTAGCACGTTCGCCTCACACCTCCAGGGTTGGGGGTTCGATTCCCGCCTCCACCTTGTGTGTGTGGAGTTTGCATGTTCTCCCCGTGCCTCGGGGGTTTCCTCCGGGTACTCCGGTTTCCTCCCCCGGTCCAAAGACATGCATGGTAGGTTGATTGGCATCTCTGGAAAATTGTCCGTAGTGTGTGAGTGTGTGAGTGAATGAGAGAGTGTGTGTGCCCTGTGATGGGTTGGCACTCCGTCCAGGGTGTATCCTGCCTCGATGCCCGATGACGCCTGAGATAGGCACAGGCTCCCCGTGACCCGAGAAGTTCAGATACAGTATGCGGTAGAAAATGAATGAATGAATGAATCATTTAAGAACCGCTTAACATGCACCGTGAGGACACGTAGGTCCGTAGTTAAGTTTCTTAAATTGTGAGAAGAAAAAAAAAAAATATATATATATATATATATATATATATTAAAATAAACTATTTTATTATGTGCGTCAAATACAGAAGTAACAATTTGAAGCCAATGTCAATGTGACACCAAGATAATTGAGTTACTGTATAAAGTTTTCCCTATTTCCCTCTTTCATTCTCATTTTGTATCATCTACTCCTGTTCTCTTTTTAATGTATTTCAAAGCCAGGATGCAGACACAGAGATTTTTAGAAGCTGGTTGCAGAGCGTCAGTAAGTGTGCTGTTGTTTACTAACCTCAGGTCACCTAATCCTCTCTCTATCTCACTCTCACTCTGTTATCCCTCCATCACTGTTTCTCTCATCCTCCTTTTCCTTCCCACAGTCTTTATTTCAGTAAAAAGCACAGCACCTCGCTCTCGCCAGCATCTCCTTAGGTCTCTGCGTGACTCATGACTACATGCATATTTAAAGTCTATGTGGACAGAATGGCTGCGTGTCTCTCCTCCCTGACCTATAAAACACAGCAGCATGTCACACACATCTTTTATCTCACACACACACACACACACACACACACACACACACACACACACACACACACACACACACAAAACACACACATCACATCTCCATCTATTCAACAACCAAATCTCTACATCACATATTTCAGGACTTCCTGTCAGCTCTTGTTGTCTTTATGTCAGCCTGAGAAAACCATTCACTCTGTGAAATTCTGACCACAAGTAACGATAAAATCTACAGCACCTTCATAATCTGATTAAAACCAAACACACCTGATGCGCATTCATTTTCGAAGAAAACTCAAAAAACCTTGCTGCATTTTTTGAATAAAGAGAATTTACACTGCCATCTCGCTCCAGCCAAAATAACGGAAATGTTTTAATTACGATTTCCCGACCAGTACGAACTTCCCGGGAAGACTTAAATAACTCTTATATAGATCGTTCGAACCAGACCCAGTGATTAAACAGAAAACCGAATGTCAGATCCTAGCATGAGATGCTAACGTATTACAATTACAGAGATACGCACAAGTTCCATAATGCCGAACGCAATACAGACCGACAAAATAAAAACTAATCGACACCTTTTGAATTCTGCAGCACTGTGGAATGAATATCTAATGATCTATATGCTGATCTAAGGTGCATGATACTCGAAACGTGATATTACGTAACCTCCGCGTCTATAGTAAGAACAGATCGGGTTTAATTGTACAATTCGTATTACCTAATGACTTTATTCATCCACCCCCAGTATTGATCTGCATCCTGGGTCGGTGTGTAGGCAGGTGGTTATTTTAGCAGGAAGTGCAATCGTCTGTGTGCAAGCAAGGCTTTCTCCCTCCCCCATCACCTCTCTCTCTCTCTCTCTCTCTCTCTTTACATACATATCTATATATATATATATATAACTCTCTCTCTCTGAAATTAGAGCAGGATCAATGCGCAGAGCATCCAGCCTGGTCGGCATGCAGGGTCATGGCAGAATCGATGTTAATCCAACTCCCTTCGACAAACAGTGGCACACAGGTGCAGCCGGACGATTAGAAATGACCTCTAGATATCTCTCCATCTTTGATTTTGCTATATCTGGAATACAGGCCTGGAGAAAAAGCTTTAGCATGAATAGTTCATCATGGGGTAGGACAATACAGCAGGGAAATTACAGTGATACGGATGTGACATTTTAACTAATATTGACTTGTAAAGTCACTAATTGCCTGAACAAGCTTGGGATCAATGGAACAGTTCACTTATATAGTTAGATGACATTTCAGGACAAACACAGTGTAAAATATCCATTATTATTATTATTATTATTATTATTATTATTATTATTATTAAGATATTTTTGTCTTATGGTCATGATGCACTGTAACTATAGGCATCATTTATTTATTCACTTAAAGAATGGAAATAGGAATTGATAATAAACTTCAGTTCTTAACTTAAATTCTAGCCTTATCGATAACTGAGCAAAATAAATAATAATTAACAAATCAAATCATTAAAACCAAAAGGACACGGTGAATCGTCACTCTTTTCTTTTCTTTGTCTACCCAGGGAAGAGAAACATCTTGCGCTCACTGGATAGGCCCTGATTACATACACAGATGATGAATAAAATCATGACATCATCATCCTCAGTGTGCCTCGATTCCCAGCCATTGTTCAGCACCTCTCAATCCTGCAGAATACAAACGGCAGTCTTATTACATTATTTCGTGTTATTTATTTTAGAGCCGGAGTCACTGATAGTTCTCAATACCGGCTCAGGGTCAACACTAAAGGATCACATTACACGCTTCAGCGATCCTGGGTTACGCTGTCCATGAGAACATCAGTATACAAGCTTGTACAAGACAGGAAATGTGAATATAAAGTAAAAAATTATGTGAAAACGAATATGGGAGTACAAATAGCAGATGTTAAAAGAGGTTCAGTGATAAGCAGAAAGTGAAACACACACACACACACACACACACACACACACACACACACACACACACACGCACACGCACAGTTGACTCAAGGACCAGGATGCTGAGACCTTAAGGCTAGAAATCAGCCATGTATTTCTGGTAACTATGGTAACCGACTAGGAATTCCGGGTATAAAAATCCAAGCATTGTTTGTCCAAACCATGTCCAAAACAACATCCTATACTCCTAGAAAACCAGTTTCCCAAGGCTTCTTCAGACAGTTATCATTCTAAATGGTTTGTCATATAATATTTTTGACAAAACAACCCAAAGAATATTAAGAATACTCTCATATCTGATTCCCACGAAGGGACAAGCTGGAGAACGCATTAGGAATGCTCTGTTGCAGGGTTCCCTCTGAGGAACAAACTGAGGAACCATTCAGGATGCCCTGTTCTTGGCTTCCCCCATAAGAACAAATCAAAGAACCTTTGCTTTGTACTGGGGTCTCCACGAGAAAAAAAAACACTAAAGAATCTTATAGAATACTCTCTAGTTGGGTTCCCACAAAGAATCACAGCACAGAACCCATCAGGAGGCTCTGTTCCTGGGTTCCCCCTCAAAAACCAAATCAAACAATGCTTTCAAGGTGCTCTGCTTTGGGGTTTCCCTCTAAAACAACACACCAAAGAACCATTTAGGATGCTCTACAAACCTAAGAACCTGCTAGCTTTCCATAGGTTCCTCTAGAAGGTTCCTCTTACCGGTTCCTCTGTTTTTGGGTTCACACAAAGATGCTTCGTTTTTTGTTTTTTTTTGACACAACCTGGAGAACCCTCTAGGATGCAGTTTGTCCTGTTCCAGACCTACTGTACAGGTGTATGATGGGTATTTTGTGCATACTCGAGTGTATCATATTGGACATGATCCTATTGCAGTGTATTGTGGGATTTCATGAGCACCCTGGAGATACTCTGCAGTAAAATAAATAAATAAATAAATAAATAAATAAATAAATAAATAAATAGTACACTATATAGTGAACAGGGCGCGGTTATTGACATACAATTTGCGTAATTACGCAAAACGCAATAAACAAAGACAGATTGCGTCCAAAACACTACCCTATTACTTAACATGCCAAAATATTAGGATACATAAGCGCATGTCCATCCATGACAATTAAGATGAACAGGGCCTTAATATTAAGCGGTTTCGGACGTGTCCAAGGTGAGTTATTATAAGGTTCTCTGTTCACTCACCTGAGTCAGTATCACCTGGCGGTGAATCATGCTCCGAAATCAGAGCTCCTCAGTCTCTAGAGGCCATGTTACTCCGTTAAACTCTCACACATCCCACAAAAGCATCCCGCTCATCGCGCTAGCCTCCTGTGCTGATGGAGATACGCTACATCCTCCTCTCCTTGTTTCCTGGGTACCAGCGCATCACCACCAATGGATGCTTGTGTCATTCTCTTTGCTGCTGCGCCCGCCTCTACGCCACAACCCGGGTTGCCAGATTGCATTGTTTGGGGCTCTGATTTTTGTCCTAAACGAATTTCATGACTGACTTTAATTCAGGACTCGGCCTCAAGGACATATTGCACCCTAAGAGGTGTTTTTTTCTAGGCACTGGAGTGGTACACTAAAGAGCTTAACTTTATTACCTTTGACCTGCCTGAATGGTTGGTTTACAAATGACACATTTTCATCTTCAGTAAATGCTTTCTTGAAAACACAAGGCAAAGGTGAGAACACACCCTGAATGGGACACCAGGCCATCCCAGGCCATCATGCAATACACACTTTCAAACCTAGTAGCAATTTAGAGTCTCTAATCCATCATATCTGTAAATCAGAGAACCTGAAGGAAACCATTAAGGACATTGGGGGAACTCCACATTGAGTTCAGAATCAGACTGGGATCCTGGACATGTGAGGAGACTGCATGTATTATGTTCATTTATCTTTCATCCTGGACAGGGTTGCATTGCATTCACAGGGTATTTGAAGGTATGTGGTGAGGACGCACCCTCGAATGGGGGCACCAGTTCTTCACAGGGTAGTGATCTATACACCTTTGGCATACCACCCTTATTGCACGCTTAGCTAAAAGTTTCAAATCCAGCGTCTGGCTTTTGAAATCCCGAGATCCCAGAAGAAACCTACATAGACACTGGAAATACATTAGAAACTTCATATGAGCTGTGACCCAAGTTCATTACTAAACTGGGAACTGAGGAGCTATGACACGACAGCACCTCCACATCACTCACACTGAAGCGACAAATATAAAATAAATAAATAAAATAGGCAAAAAAAACCCATCTATTTTGTGCATGCAAAATGCCAAAACTATACCAAACCATAGTGGCTCTGCTGTTCAACCACCATTAACCTAGTGAACTAAAACCAGACCAATGAGTGTTTAAACCAGACCAATCTGGCAACCACGATGACACCACCCCACCAGCACGCGCGTAAACAGGTCTGTTGTGTGTGACCCAAGCAGACATTAACACATGTCCAAACTGAACATTAAGGTCGTTTCAGCTGTTTAGTTCGCATTTAAGTTCATGCACTTCTTACTGTTAGACATTTTAAATGAAGTTATGCTCAAAACCGTGCAACCAAACTGCACTAAATATTAGCTCTGTTTCTGTCATTTAAAAATATCACACCAGAATATTGCACCACTGAACTCAATGTGTGTACATGCTGTTTGATCACCTGGATTGTGTGCATGAAACATTTTTTTTAATAAGTATAGAAAAACAATTCACTAATTAAAAACACTGGGTGGAATAAATGGCTGTTAACCAGCGCCATCTGTAGGTATCAGTTAACCCTATTCAAGCCTTAGCCATTTAAACTGTGTTAACTAGTCTTGATTAACTAACAGTGTTGAGTTTTTCATCCTAGAAATTCACCCAAATGAGGATGAGGTTCCCTTTTGAGTCTGGTTCCTCTCACGGTTTCTTCTTCTTCCATCTAAGGGAGTTTTTCCTCACCACAGTCGACCTCAGTCGTCTCAGGCTTGTTCATTGGAGATCGATACAAACACATTAAATATAAGTCTAATGTTAATCTTGAACTGTTGGATAATATTTATAATGTTAAACGTCATGTATTATGTTTTTTATGTTCTGTAAAGCTTCCTCGAGACACCGTCCATTGTTAAAAGCGCTATACGAATAAATCTGAATTGAATCGAATTGGATTAAATATTGTTGCATGCTAATGAAACAGGGACATGATTTATCTAACATTTTTATTCATCTAAATTACTCATTTACTTTCAGTCTACAATTTGGGTAACGGTGCTTTACTTATAATGTGACTATTTTTCTTTTTTTTTTTTTATTAATTTGTCTATCCATAATAGTATTTACCACCTAGTCAGTATGTAGTACATGATTTAATGCCTTTCATGAGCTAACATCACATGGTTTCAATCTACAAAGCTGGTTAACACTCTAAAAAATTAAAAATAGGAATCGCTAAATTGTCTACAGAGTTTGAGTGTGTGTGTGTGTGTGTGTGTGTGTGTGTGCGTGTGTGCATGTGTGAGACTGTAGCCGCTGTTGAGTTACCAGTTTCTACAGTTTCTATATCACAGCAGACACAAAAACTGCCACATAAGTAGCTTTTAAAAAAGTGTATTTCTGTATATTTGGCAAATTTCCGCTGAGGAAGGAGTCTTCAGTGTTTTTCTGATGCTTCCAACTGTGAAGCAAGTCAGGGTTCTGAAACTTCCAACTGTGAGTCTTTAGTACAAAAGTTTTTGCAGTTCTTTAATAATACGACATTAAAATGGAAGTAAATAGATTCAACATATATGTTCTTTAATCATAAAAGGAAAAAAAAGAAAAGAAATAAACCCCTTCTCATGCAGTTATTGCAGAATAATACACACAGTTGTGGTAACAGTAAAGTTGCTTCACACTGGAACGTATCACACTGATTATTTTCCTAATAACATGACAATCTAACAACATGATGCATTTAGTTCATCGGGAAGACGTCTACCGTAAGCTAACTCTACTTTAAGCAAAAATATGAAGTGAAAACGTAAAAGATTCTCTGTACATGGGTGAAAACATCACATCGATCAGATATACAGCTTTTTTTATCAGCAGTTGTTTCACTTTCCAATCAAAAACAAAACAAAATAGAAGAAGTAAAAAAAAAAAAAAGAAAGACTTCTGAGTAGTTCAGGAGCTCACAGACACAAAAAAATGGTCACCTTGCCCAGCTTCCTTGTATTTTTCTTTTTGTCTCATTGTTCTGAAATGTGGGTACACACAACACCACCTACACCACCTACTCATGATGAACCTGAGCCCAAGCAGAACATTTTAATCCAGACAAAATCTTCACATCCTTAAACCCTGCAGCCTGCACCAGTCTGTGAGCTATATATAAAAATGTCAGAACCTTCCACTATACATTAGTTCAATATTCAGACATTTAGAAGCTACCATTAAGCAAAAGTTGAAACCTTTTCAATATTAAGAAGTTCGGAAGCTCCCATTATGAAGAACTTCGGAACCTAAACATTTTAAGTAGTTCAGAACCTTCTAATATTAAGAACTTCAGAACATTCTAAGGAACTGTATACACTTAGGAAATGTACAGTATAATGTCAGAACCCTTGAAATATTCAGAATTTCAGAAGATCCCAGTATTCAGAAGTATAACATTGCCAAATTCCGTCTGGTGTGACATTTCATCAGTTACTAGTACTCTGTATTAGGGCTTCTGAACGATGTGGTCCTGCTGCTTTGAGACGACAGGATGGTAATCTTTAAACACGGTATGTGCTTTGCTAGAAGTTTCCGGAAATGGCTCTGGAACTTCTTCCCCACAAAAGTGTAGAACACGGGGCTGATGCAGCAGTATAAGTATGCAATGTTCCGTGTGACATATTCTGCATAGTCCAGGTCATCGGAGCACGATCTGTCTCTGGAGGACAAGCGTAGCGCCTTGAGGAAGATGACCACATTGTAGGGCGTCCAGCAGATGAAGAAGGTGAAGATGATGATGAAAATGAGCTTGACAGCCCTGCACTTCTCCTGTATGCGTGTGGAGACGATGCGAATGGTGATTCGGGCATAGCAGTAGAACACCATCATCAGTGGAAGCAGGAAGAACAGCCCGAACTGCTGGTAGTAACCCACCAGCTGCCATTTGACTATGGTCTGGTACGTGTAGCCGCTCTCTTCACACACCCAGCCGTTTATTTTGTTCTCCCGTATGTTGTACAGGACCATGTCTTTAAGGCTAGAGAGGACACTGATAAACCAGATGACAAAAGACAAGGAGAAAGCGTACGCTCTCTGGCGGCTCTTGGCAGCTGTGATGGCGTGGACCACAGCCAGGTAGCGGTCAAAGGTCATAAGGGTGAGGAAGAGGATGGAGCTGGAAAAGCCTATGGAGTACAAGCTACCGATAACCTTGCAAAGAAAGGGGCCAAATATCCACTCGGAGCGGTGGTAGACGGCCCAGAAAGGCAAAGTGGAGGCGAACAGGAGGTCCGATATAACCAGGTTGAGCAGGAAGATGTTGGTGACCGTACCAAGCTTCTCGTACTTGTAGATGATGCACAGAACCAGACTGTTTCCCACAAGGCTCAACAAAAAGTTCATGTAGTAGAACGTAGGTATGAACGCTGCACCAAACTGAATCACGTCTGTCTTCTCGCACAAAATCACCGTATCGTTCATGACGACATGCTGCGGATCTTCTGTGATGTTCGTGTTGAAAAAGCTTTCCAGATATTCGTCATACTGATCGTCTGCCATGGCAAGTCCTTCGTTACCTCGGAGCAACCACAATAACAAAAATAAATAAATCGAGCGTCTTTGTTCTAGTCTCTCAGCTGTAAAAATCGGAAAACAGTGGGGTTTTTTTTTTTTAGTTATCTCAGAGGAACCTGCCCTGCCGGGATATGAACCCTTCTGCGGCTTTCGCTCTACTGCAACAAGACTTAACACTTCAACAAGCACTAATACTAGATCTGCACCAGAAAGAGGAACTGCACGCGTTTACTGGCAAGATTTTTTTTCACAATCGGCTTCCTAGCCATCCTGTGCAGGCAAATAAAATGAATATTTCTAATCTGGACACCTATAAATATAAATCCATTAAAACAGAGTGAATATTGTATGTTTTAGGAATATTTTATTTGATCACTGTTACATGTACATGGTTTCATTTCAAATGTAAACAGATGAAAATCTAGTCGATTAGCAGACATTCAATATATATATATATTTAAAAAAAATAATAATTAAAAAAAATGGTTCAGAAGAACGGATAAAAAAACAAAAAAAATGGAAGAAAGCTTTTGTGAAAAATGTTCAGACATTAAAAAAAAATAAATAAAATGCAGTAGTCCACACACACACACACACACACACACACACACACACACACACACACACACACACACACACACACACACACACACACACACACACAAAACCTGGACGTGATCCAACACACACAGAATGAGATTTTTAAAAAGAAAAAACAAACAAACCCAAAAACATGAGACATCCTGAGCAGCCTGAGATATCAGCCAACGCTTTTATAACAAAATATTGTCTAGCTGTCGGACCACTCCGTGTCGAATACAGAGGTAGTATTTCAAAAGGCAGTGCAACACCTGTGTCTATTTACAATTAAATGCAATTCACAAAAGCGAGCACCAACATGGGACTGAAAGAAGTGTGGTTTCAATGTCTTCTGCGAACGGGTGACTCAAAACGCAATGATCTTTTCTTACTCAGCAAAGTTTGGTTGTACTAGGCTTCGTTTTCCAGATGAACGTTTCACTCTATTCTACAAAGCAAACTCTAATCTTTCACACTGCTACGTTACATGATTGTTATTCTAGCTTCGAAACCAAACGTAGTAAACAAACAATATCAAGTAAAAACTGCCACGTTCAAACTCCGAGCCCTGGATTTGGGCTGAGGTTAATATCAGAGGTTAGGGAATACAAATCAAACACAGGCCAATACACAAACATCACCTCAGACAGTTTAGGCCCTAAAAAGTCATTACGAAATGTGGATCAAGGTAGTTCGCTAAAAGCCGGGTCCTTTGTTGAAGTGACCCTGCTGGCTGACATAACCCATATAACAGGAGGATGGGTCGCAAACACCGGTGGTCCCGGGAGGACCTCGTTTCCCAGGGATACCAGGCGAACCCGGCTTCCCCGTAGACCCCGGGGGTCCTTGATATCCCTCTCCATCCAGTCCACGAGGACCTTGCAAACCTGGAAGAAACAAAAATGCATTTCGACTCAATCTGGTTTTATTTGTATAATGCTTTTAGTAACAGACGTTTTTTTTTTTACGAAAGCGGCTGTACGGAAACGAAGAAATTCCGGATAGAAAATAGATGCTTTTTCATTTATCCAGAGTCAATGATGGTGGTAAGGGAAAAAAGTCCCTGAGGCGGCGTCAAGAAGAAACCTCTGACTAAAAGAGATTATATTACAGTTACGGTTATCAGTCGACTGAAACTTTCACTGTCCTAAGGTTTGTTGGCTTGGAAACCAAACTACGATAAACATTCTCTCATTAGCTTCTCTAACACTCACACTCAATCTACTGTGTGTATATATATATATATATACATACTATCTTAGTCTATTTGGACTATATATTAGTCTTAGACTATTTGGAGTGTCCCTATGTATGATCTGTTACTATAGAAACAATAACGTATTAGAAAAACCTAGAGATTCCTGTTGAAACCTAGTGTTCACGTTACAGCCTGCAGCTGGAGCTACTTTCCGAGCACCGCCTGTGGTGTAATACAGACACGGTGTGAAACAAATAGGTTTATAATGTAGCACAACAAAATAATTAATCAGAAGGCTGTTGCTATGACTGTGGGTTTGCAGTTGGAGTCGTGTTCTATCGTCACAGCACTCACGTCACTGTAAAGCTTGTAATGTTTAAACATAGATCTCATGCGTATCAAATGAAAATATTTGTTTGGTGAAGGTCAATAAATAAAAGGTTTATTCCCTTGTTTCTGGTTGGCACTACAAAAAGTCATCTCCACTGGTTCGGCATCTGATTTATTCATCTGTGTATAATAGTTACATCAAAAAAAATAAAAAATAAAAAAGCATAATACCTGTTGGACCTGGAGGTCCTGGGAGCCCAGTGTGACTTTCTCCTTTGGCACCTTTCATTCCCATTGGTCCAGTTTGTCCTGCAGATCAAATGAGCATTAAATGTAAAAACTGTTTCATTTCTGAAGACTGAAAGTAAATGTGCAGCAGCAGTTCCTCTCATTTTATAACCGAAATATGTCAATTGTTTCAAAAAGACTAAAAAAAGTGACATGAGTCATGTAGTCAGAATTTATGTGGCCATGTATCGTTCTGTGTTACCTTTTGGACCGACTGGCCCCATCGCTCCAGGTTGTCCTGGGTATCCCTGTGCTCCAGGTCTACCAGGATAGCCTGGCTCTCCAGCTGTGCCTTGGGGTCCTGGGGGCCCTGGATCACCTGGGGGTCCTTTAATTGTCTCACATGGTTGGCAGCTTCTGAGGGACATCGCCTGAAGGAGCTGTGGCAGTTGATCTGTTGAGAAAATCAGCTTTTGTTAGGATTTCTGCTAATACGTTAAGTTTCATGACTGCCATGGATTTTAACGACTGACGGTGAGTGCACACGGTATTAACTAAGCAAAAATAAATAAATAAATCGCTGATAATATATATATATACACACATGTATTTACATACCAAGGATATTGCACATGTATATATATATATAAACAGATCTCTAGCATATACTGTACATACAGACTGATTTATTTTATGGTATCTATTTATTTTATTATCGCTATTTTTATAACGTATAAAATGTTATCTGGCAGTTCGCTTCGTATTTGTGCGTAAGACCAAAAAGCATAATCGAATATTATATAATATCAACTCATAATTGAACCTACCATGAAAACTTCACACAATTTGCACAGATTTGTGGTTTCTCAGATTTGTATTTCTAACGGAAGGATTCGGAGAAGCCGACCTCCATCTGTGACCGTACGTTCGTATTTTTACATGCATACAGTATAAATAATAAAGAAAAAGAAAGTGCTGAGCTCAAACATATATGAAAAATGCCACCATGTATTGAGCAACTGTGTCTGTTAAACAGACTTATGTCTTTCCTCTAAAATAGTGAATTGAAAGTGTAGTCGCTCCTTTCGCAGCTACAGATGTTTCCCTCTTGCTGCTAACTGACAGCGCTGGTCTTTCCAAGGCTAACCAATATGCTGATGTGTACAATCACATGCGTACACAATGATGCAGACACCTGACCATAACATTAAGGTCTGTTAGTACACACAGTGAATCACTTAACCGCATTGAGCCTTCCAGTTTAGAGGCTTGAAGTCCGTTTCTGCATTTGAACGAGCTTTAACTCTGTAAAAAACACTTACTCTGTAACACCGAGCCACAGATCTTCATCAGTTGTTCTTCGGAAGGCGGCTTACCCTGAAACCGGTAGCAACAGATCAAGATATCAGATATAATCTATTAGACCAAGACATTTAGCGTAGATTTTCATTCATTCATTCATTCATTCATTCATTCATTCATTTGTTTATTAGTCTTCTGTCTTAGGATGGACTTGAAGTAGGAATTCACTCTGGAATGGTCTCCTGTTCATCACGTGTCATCCTCACACACTCTTTCACTTCTGGGGCAATTTAAGAACATGAAACCAATGAACCCAGAGGAAATCAATGCAGACGTGTAGGAAACATGTATGATAGCGTATCAACTTTGTACAGAAAGTAAACCACGCTCAGGTTCCAACCGAGATACACTATTCCTGTTATTCTTTTGATGTCAAGAAGAAAATGTACATTTTCCCCTTTTCCATTCAAATAACATTGGGGGTACAAACTTTTGCACTATTGCAGCAACATGCTGTTTCCTCACCGAGGCTGAGTATCACTTCTATTTTTTTTAAAAACAAAACAAAAAAACAAACCACAGCCACCTCAGGAGAATATCCAGAAGTTATTGGTGCTCATTGTCTGGAGTTGTTTTTGTCTTTTGTCTGTTCTTCCTCAAGATTGTGTAACATTTTGATTTAATGTTGTGATTTGACACTTACTGGTTTTCCTGGGTAACCTGGGATACCTGGTTGCCCTGGCAACCCATCGTTTCCTCGAGATCCTCGAGGTCCTGCTGGTCCAATTGGACCAATTTCTCCCTTTTTCCCATCGACCCCTCTGATTCCCGGATCTCCGTCTGCACCTCGCTGAGACGGAAAGAGAGAAAGAGAGAGAGAGAGAGAGAGAGAGAGAGAGAGAGAGAGAGAGAGAGAGAGAGAGAGAGAGAGAGAGAGATTAACTTAAATAAATACAGACTGAGCTTTTGTCCAGGTCACAAACACAATGTGCTACAAACTCTTTGTTAGAGCAGGATGGTGTTTTAGTGGAAATGTTCTTTTTTTTGGATCGATCTATCGATGAAAGATGCCCCATCCAACAACCCACCCCGCACCCCCACCCCCACCCACACCCACTCCCATCTCTCTATCCACTATCATGTTAGGACTGTTTTTGTGTATCATCTAAGATCCCAGTGAAACGGCTGACAAACGCTGATCCGTCTGACTCCGCCCCCTTTCTTTTTTAAGAAATTTTCCTAGAACTTCGAACTTCGAATTTCGTCTTCTCAAGAAAACAGGCAAATCCCTGACAACGGATGTTAAACGTCTCACGAAACAAACCCGCAGATCATACGGCGTCTTTATAATCATTAGTGTTATCCTGATTTCTCATTTTAATTATTAACTTATCAAGTTTATGTTCCAATAAGGAGTCTGAAAAGTGGCAGAAACTGAAAGAGCTCCATGTTTGTGAATAAGAACGAAACACGATTGTGAAAGTGTCTCGGAGGACGAATACACACCTCTCCTTTACCACCTCTGAGGCCCGGCTCGCCCTGCGACGTTGCGGGTAGAAAGAAAGAAAACACACATTCTTTCCGTTACATCTGCGGCATCGCACACATTTTAACACGGTTTTATACAATCGTTTGTATCACAACCTGGAGAAAATAATACTTATTTATTCTATTAAAAATACTATTATCATCATAATGAGGTTATTGTGTGTCACATACAGGTTTTCCTGGAAGCCCCGGTGATCCTTCGCTTCCTCTCATCCCCTGAAAGGAGAAAAGAGAAACTTTTTTTTTCTCCCTGCACATTTTCAGAAAACTGTCTAGGCACTTATGTGATTCCTTAACAGAGTCCCTGGTGTATACTTCGCTGCATGTGTAGTGTGTATATAAATATATATATATATATGTGTGTGTGTGTGTGTGTGTGCGTGTGTGATTGCACAAATGTGTACTGTGGTTAAAAGTGATGACAAGTTTCCGTTTAATGCTGAAGAATCATTGTTTCAGAGAATTTGTGTGAGTCATGTCCCCTTCTTTAGCAGCACTTGACATTGTTACACTTTTAGTCCATGAATTTTCATCATATTTCTTTTTAAATTTCTGCAAAATGTGCAGGAAAGGAAAACACGGTGTCGACAAGAAAAAGAGCCAAGTATTTTTATAATACGTAAAATACGGTATGTATAGCTCCGCCTGGGTCCTGGGTCTTGTTTCATGGGTCACGCTGCTCACACTTTATCTGGAGTTAACAATAAATCCTGGCTCTTAATAATCTGATATCGATGGCTTAACCAACCGCTCCGTGATTGGATAAATCCAGCGTTCCTCTTGTCTTGTTGCTTGTTGTAACATTCTAATGCCGGGTCACATTTATCACCACAAAATGTCCACATTTAGAACCATAATGAAGGTTTAACACTGCGCTGCATTTAGAGCAGGGTTTCATAACCCCGGGTACAAGTGTGAAACGTTTTATTATATTCCTGGGACTGAATGCATTATCACCAGAGTGCTGTCGAATGCTCAGATCTGATTGGTCAGAAGGTGATTTATTTTTTAGAACAGGGTTGATATTTATACGCTCAGTCAAATACTGTATAAGCGTTTCTATAGTAACGACTTACAGACATAAACGGATTAAACACGCTGTGACTGTTGATAGTGTGGACAATTGTTTAAGGACAAAGAGCCTTGAAAAATCACTGTGAAGAAATAAATAAAAACATTTCACCCCGCTGCTGTTGCTGATTAGTTTCCTATAACAGCACTGTTTTATTTCTATTTATTTCTATAGCAACCTGCACCTGCAAACATCTGTCTCTTGCTTTCTGTTTCCATATGCGTCTGTCTCAGAAAGAGCTGACTAAGCGTAACATGCTCCGTTCACACTATCCCCCGCACCGAGACTCAACACACAACATGAAAATAAACGTCACAGTCCATCACACTTCA